>NC_143026.1:15677500-15977500 GCF_057628025.1 Oncorhynchus mykiss | reverse complement strand
ACATCGATGGAACAGTAGTGGAGAGGGTAGAAAGTTTTAAGTTCCTCGGCATACACATCACAGACAAACTGAATTGGTCCACTCACACAGACAGCATTGTGAAGAAGGCGCAGCAGCGCCTCTTCAACCTCAGGAGGCTGAAGAAATTCGGCTTGTCACCAAAAGCACTCACAAACTTCTACAGATGCACAATCGAGAGCATCCTGGCGGGCTGTATCACCGCCTGGTACGGCAACTGCTCTGCCCTCAACCGTAAGGCTCTCCAGAGGGTAGTGAGGTCTGCACAACGCATCACCGGGGGCAAACTACCTGCCCTCCAGGACACCTACACCACCCGATGTCACAGGAAGGCCATAAAGATCATCAAGGACATCAACCACCCGAGCCACTGCCTGTTCACCCCGCTATCATCCAGAAGGCGAGGTCAGTACAGGTGCATCAAAGCTGGGACCGAGAGACTGAAAAACAGCTTCTATCTCAAGGCCATCAGACTGTTAAACAGCCACCACTAACACTGAGTGGCTGCTGCCAACACACTGACACTGACTCAACTCCAGCCACTTTAATAATGGGAATTGATGGGAAATGATGTAAATATATCACTAGCCACTTTAAACAATGCTACCTTATATAATGTTACTTACCCTACATTATTCATCTCATATGCATACGTATATACTGTACTCTATATCATCGACTGTATCCTTATGTAATACATGTATCACTAGCCACTTTAACTATGCCACTTTGTTTACATACTCATCTCATATGTATATACTGTACTCGATACCATCTACTGTATCTTGCCTATGCTGCTCTGTACCATCACTCATTCATATATCCTTATGTACATATTCTTTATCCCCTTACACTGTGTACAAGACAGTAGTTTTGGAATTGTTAGTTAGATTACTTGTTATTACTGCATTGTCGGAACTAGAAGCACAAGCATTTCGCTACACTCGCATTAACATCTGCTAACCATGTGTATGTGACAAATAAAATTTGATTTGATTTTATTACAAATCATTTTAAAAAATGGCCGATTAATCGGTATCGGCTTCGATGATAAATCACTCGTGGCAGTTTTGTTTCTCCTCTGTTCAAAATGGAAAAATGCACGCACCTGGCGATTACGCAATAGTTTCGACGGAGGACACCGAGCGGACACCTGGTAAATGTAGTCTCTTATGGCAATTTTCCAATGATATGCCTACAAATACGTCACAATGCTGCAAACACCTTGGGGAAATGACAGAAAGTGTAGGCTCATTCCTTGCGCATTCACAGCCATATAAGGAGACATTGGAACACAGCGCATTCGAAATCTGGCTCACTTCCTGTATAAAATTTCATCTTGGTTTCGCCTGTAGCATTAGTTCTGTGGCACTCACAGACAATATCTTTGCAGTTTTGGAAACGTCAGTGTTTTCTTTCCAAAGCTGTCAATTATATGCATAGTCGAGCATCTTTTCGTGACAAAATATCTTGTTTAAAACGGGAACGTTCTTCATCCAAAAATGAAATACTGCCCCCAGAGGTTCAAGAGGTTAAAAGGTCTGAATACTTATGTAAATGGGATATTTCAGTTTATAATTTAAAACATTTGCAAAAAATCTACCTGTTTTGTCATTGTGTGCAGATTGAGGCGGGGAAAAACACTTCCAAACAATTTTAGAGTAAGGCTGTAATGTAGCAATGTGGGAAAAAGTCAAGTGGTCTGAATATTTTTTTGAATGCACTATATGAAAACACCTTCACACTGCCTCAGTATGAATGTGAGAAACCAAGAGCATTTCCCCCCCGTCCAACACATTTCGTTGTGTGGTGCAGGCAGGGCAGGCCACCGAGACGGAGACTCTCATCCCTTTGCTCTACCATTGCAACGCCCTCATCCTGGTGGGAGACCCCCATCAACTGCCCCCTACGGTTATCTCCCAGGTACTGCAGCTCACTGTCACTACCTGAAAATACACCTGCAAGAGATTTTTATTTTACTTGGCAAGTCAGTTAAGAACAAATTCTTATTTACAATGACAACCTACTGTTCCTCAGTAGGCCAACTGCCTTGTTCTGGGGCAGAAGGACAGATTTTTACCTTGTCAGTCGTTACTGGCCCAACGCTCTGACTGTGTATTTTCATTGTGTTCCCCTGGCTGCTTGTTTCTCCCCATTATAGATATCCATTACCAGTCAAAAGTTTGGACACCTACTCATTCAAGGGTTTTTCTTTATTTTTTTACCCGTTTCTACATTGTAGAAAAATAGTGAAGACATCAAAACTATGACAACACATGGAATCATGTAGTAACCAAAAAAGTGTTAAACAAATCCAAATATATTTTATATTTGCAGTACTTCAATGTAACCACCCTTTTCCTTGACAGCTTTGCTTTCACTCAGCCAGCTTCATGAGGTTGTCACCTGGAATGCTTTTCTAACAGTCTTGAAGGAGTTCCCACATGATGAGCACCTGTTGGCTGCTTTACCTTCATTCTGCGGTCCAACTCAACCCAAACCATCTGAATTGGATTGATGCCAGGTCATCTGATGCAAAACTCCATCGCTCTCCTTCTTGGTCACATAGTGATTTTCTTTGCAGCAATTTGACCATGAAGGCCTGACTTACGAAGTCTCCTCTGAACAGTTGGTTGTTACTTGAACTCTGAAGCATTTATTTAGTCTTCAATTTCTGAGGCTGGTGACTTTAATGAACTCATCCTCTGCAGCAGAAGTAACTCTGGGTCTTCCTTTCCTGTGGCGGTCCTCATGAGAGCCAGTTTCTTCATCAGTGCTTGATGGTTTTTGCAAGTGCGCTTAAACTTGCAACGTTTTGGAAATTGTCCGTGTTGACTGACCCTCATGTCTTAAAGTGATGATGGAATGTCATTTCTCTTTGCTAATTCGAGCTGTTCTTACCATCATATGGACTGGGTCTTTTACCAAATGGGGATATCTTCTGTATACCACCCCTACCTTGTCACAACACTGATTGGCTCAAACGCATTAAGAAGGAAAGAAATTCCACAAATTAACTTTTAACAAGGCACACCTGTTAATTGAAATGCATACCTCTTGAATCTGGTTGAGAGAAGACCAAGAGTGCTAAGCTGTCGTCATGGCAAAGGGTGGCTAATTTGAAGAATCCCAAATATATTTTGATTGAAAACTTTTGCTTACTGCATGATTCCATATGTGTTATTTCATAGTTTTGATGTCTTCACTATTATTCTACAATGTAGAAAAGAGTAAAAATAAAGAAATCCTCCAATGAGTAGGTGTGTCAACTTTTGACTGGTACTGTACATTAAAAGGCTTAGTGTTAGGTAGATTAAGTGTTGCATTTAAATGTGTGATTTTTCTTCTGTCAGAAAGCGAAGGAGTTGAAGTACGGCCAGTCCCTGATGGCTCGGCTGGTGAAGAACCTGGATCGCTACTGTAAGGAGAACAAGAAGCCCAGCCCTGTGGTCTTCCTTAGCTGCCAGTACCGCATGCACCCCGAAATCTGCGAGTTCCCCTCCAAGCACATCTATTGCAAGGCCCTTAAAACTGACAGGTAGGTTCCCTCCCTGCCCACGCCTTTAAGACACACGGACTTGATTCAGTAGGAATGAATTGTCTAGTTATGGTTTTCATGTTCCTAAAGCTGGAGAGATTGTGAGCAAATATTTAATTAAAACTTAATGCACCTATCATTGAACACAATTTGTTTGAGTGTAGTGGTGTGCACAGTGCTGCATTATTAATGGCGACTGTTCCTATTTCTGAAGTAAATCTCTTTTTTTTTATGTTAATGCTATGGAGGTTTCCAGACACTTTCTTTATTTTATTTCTAGTTTTGTCTCGTTTTTGAGAAACCTACCCCAGCCGCAATTCACTTAGTCATTGTGCAGTATCAGGGCGTGCAAAATACATTTTTGAAACTGACACACGGTATAGTGATGTAGGTCTTTAATGTTGTACACATATAGTGGCTTGTGAAAGTATTCACCCCCCTTGGCATTTTTTCTATTTTGTTGCCTTACTACCTGGAATTAAATTAGATTTGTTTTTGTATCATTTGATTTACTCAACATGCCTACCACCTTGGTGGAAATAAGACAAAAAAAACAGAACTTGAGCGTGCATAACTAATCAACCCCCCCCAAAGTCAACACTTTGTAGAGCCACCTTTTGCAGCAATTACAGCTGCAAGTATCTTGGGGTATGTCTCTGTAAGCTTGGCACATCTAGCCACTGGGATTTTTGTCCATTCTTCAAGGCAAAACTGCTCCAGCTCCTTCAAGTTGGATGGGTTCCACTGGTGTACAGCAATCTTTAAGTCATACCACAGATTCTCAATTGAATTGAGTTCTGGGCTTTGACTAGGCCATTCCAAGACATTTAAATGTGTCCCCTTACACCACTCAAGTGTTGCTTTAGCAGTATGCTTATGGTCATTGTCCTGCTGGAAGGTGAACATCCGTCCCAGTCTCAAATCTCTGGAAGACTGAAACAGGTTTCCCTCAGGAATTTCCCTGTATTTAGCGCCATCCATCATTCCTTCAATTCTGACCAGTTTCCCAGTCCCTACTGATGGATAACATCCCCACAGCTAGATGCTGCCACCACCGTGCTTCACTGTGGGGATGCTGTTCTTGGGTAATGAGAGGTGTTGGGTTTGCACCAGACATAGCGTTTTCCTTGATAGCCAAAAAGCTCAATTTTAGTCTCATCTGACCAGAGTACATTCTTCCATATGTTTGGGGAGTTTCCCCACATGCCTTTTGGCGAACACCAAATGTTTTTTTTTACACTTATCCGTAAATCCCAGCTCTGTGGAGTGTACGGCTTAAAGTGGTCCTATGGACAGATCCTCCAGTCTCCACTGTGGCGCTTTGCAGCTCCTTCAAGGTTATCTTTGGTCTCTTTGTTGCCTCTGATTAATGCCCTCCTTCCCTGGTCTGTGAGTTTTGGTGGGCGGCCCTCGCTTGGCAGGTTTGTGGCGCCATATTCTTTCCATTTTAATGGTGCTCAGTAGGATGTTCAGTTTGCAAAAAAAAATTAAGAACCTAACCCTGATCTGTACTTGTCCACAACTTTGTCCCTGACCTGTTTGGAGAGTTCCTTGATCTTCATAGTGCTGCTTGCTTGGTGTTGCAGACTCTGGGGCCTTTCAGAACGTGTGTGTTTATATACTGAGATCATGTGACAGATCATGTGACACGTAGATTGCACACAGGTGGACTTTATTTAACTAATTATGTGACTTAAGGTTATTGGTTGTGGCAGATCTTATTCAGGGGCTTCATAGCAAAATTGGTGAATACATATGTATCACCACTTTTCAGTTGACGTTAACCTGTTTATCCACTTGTCCTTCAGACAAGGTGACTGAAAATGTTGTTTGATGCAAGAAACCACTTTATGCATTATTATTCCAATAGCCTTATTACAGAGAATCAGACAAATTATGCTACCCTCTGCCTATTGGCTACTTGGCTTATTCAAGCCTGTCTCAAAATACAACACTGCCCCTTCAAGACAATGTTCTTTACTTGACTTGCTTTTCAAATAGCTTTTGGAGGAAGCAATCACTCCCCTATTGCTGCCTACAAATGATCTATAACTGGGATAGTAACTCACTAACTAGCAAAGGATATGAACAAAATGTGCACACATGGCTACATGCAGCTCTGGCTTTGATCTCAAAACGAGTGCATCTCCTCATGACTGCTCATGCTGTAAACACCGTCCAGTTCAACATAAATGGCACAGATCCATATATGACAATGGTCTTTTTGCATAGTGGCCTATGGCAGCTCTGATTTGGTTATGCCGCTCAGGTCTGTGAGTACCGGCTGAGTTAGAATTGCAATAGAATCCTACACTGAATTCGGCCTACAACAAAATCTCCTGCATAGTTATTTTTTGTTTCAGTATGTTGCTTTGAAAGTGGCTAATATTATGTATATACCCCAACCAGAAGCCATGGATTACAGGCAACATCCACACTGAGCTAAATAGTGGAGCTGCCGCTTTCAAGGAGCAGGACTCTAACCTGGAAGCTTATAAAAATAATCCCTCTATTCCCTCCTCCGAACCATCAAACAGGCAAAGCGTCAATACAGGACTAAGAACGAATCGTACTACACCGTCTCCAACGCTCGTCGGATGTGGCAGGGCTTGCAAACTATTAGATTACAAAGGGCAGCACAGCTGTGAGCTGCCCAGTGACCCGAGCCTACCAGACGAGCTAACTAACTTCTATGCTCACTTCGAGGCAAGAAACACTGAAACATGCATGTGAGCATGAGCTGTTCCGCACGACTGTGTGATCAGGCTCTCCGCAGCCTACATGAGTGAAACCTTTAAACAGGTCAACATTCACAAGGCCGCTGGGCCAGACAGATTACCAGGACGTGTACTCCTAGCATGCTCTGACCAACTGGCAAGTGTTTTCACTGATATTTTCAAACTCTCCCTGTCTGAGTCTGTAATACCAACATGTATCAAGCAGACCACCATAGTCCCTGTGCCCAAGAACACTAAGGTAACCTGCCTAAATGACCACCGACCTGTAGCACTCACATCTGTAGCCATGAAGTGCTTTGAAAGGCTGGTCATGGCTCACAACACCATTATCCCAGAAACCCTAGACCCACTCCAATTTGCATACCGCCCCAACAGATCCACATATGATGCAATCTCTATTGCACTCCTCTCTGCCCTTTCCCACCTGGGCAAAAGGAACACCTACGTGAGAATGCTGTTCATTGACAACAGCTCAGCGTTCAACACCATAGTGCCTTCAAAGCTCATCAACAAGCTAAAGACCCTGGACTAAACACCTTACTCTGCAACTGGATCCTGGGCTTCCTGACGGGCTGCCCCCATGTGGTAAGGGTAGGTAACAATCACATCCGCCACGCTGATCCTCAACACGTGGGCCCCCCAGGGATGTGTGCTCAGCCCCCTCCTGTACTCCCGGTTCACTCATGACTGCACGGCCAGGGCATGACTCGCACACAATCATCAAGTTGGCCGATGACACAACAGTGGTGAAATAGCCTATAGGGAGGTAGTCAGAGACCTGACCGTGTGGTGCAAGGACAACAACTTCTCCCTCAATGTGACCAAGACAGAGGAGATGATTGTGGACTACATGAACATTCCCCCATTCTCATTGATAGGACTGTAGTGGATCAGGTTGAGGGCTTCAAGTTCCTTGGCGTCCACGTCACAAACTAACATGGTCCAAACACACCAAGACAGTCGTGAACAGGATATGACACAACCTATTCCCCATCAGGAGACTGAAAAGATTTGGTATGGGTCCTCTGATCCTCCAAAAGGTTCAACAGGTGCATCGCCACCTGGTATGGCAGCTGCTCGGCCTCCGACCGCAAAGCACTAAATAGGGTGGCGCGAATGGCGCAATACATCACCGAGGCCAAGCTTCCTGCTGTCCAGGACTTCTATACCAGGCAGTGTCAGAGGAAGGCCCTAAAAATTGTCAGACTCCAGCCACCCCAGTCATACTGTTTTCTCTGCTTCCGCATGGCAAGCAGTGCCAGAGTGCCAAGTCCGAGGCTTCTTAACAGCTTCTACCCCCAAGCCATAAGACTCCTGAACATCTAATCAAATGACTATTTGCATTGCCCTTTTAAGCTGCTGCTACTCTCTTATCTATGCATAGTCATAGTCTAATAACTCTAACTACATGTACACTACTGTTAAGTTGGGGGTCACTTAGAAATGTCCTTGTTTTTGAAAGAAAGCACATTTTGTCAATTTAAAACAACATAAAATTAGGCCAGCATCCCGGAGTCGCCTCTTCACTGTTGACGTTGAGACTGGTGTTTTGCGGGTACTATTAATAAAGCTGCCAGTTGAGGTGTCTGTTTCTCAAACTAGAGACTCTAATGTACTTGTCCTCTTGCTCAGTTGTGCACGGGGCCTCCCACTCTTTCTATTCTGGTTCGATCCAGTTTGCGCTGTTCTGTGAAGGGAGTAGTACACAGCGTTGTACGAGATCTTCAGTTTATTGGCAATTTTTCACATGGCATAGCCTTCATTTCTCAGAACAAGACTGATGAGTTTCAGAAGAAAGTTAATTTGTTTCTGGCCATTTTGAGCCTGCAATCGATGCTCCAGATATTCAACAAGTCTAAAGAAGGCCAGTTTTATTGCTTCTTTAATATCAGCACTGCAGTTTTCAGCTGTGCTCACATAATTACAAAAGTGTTTTCTAAAGATCAATTAGCCTTTTTAAAATGATCAACTTGGATTAGCTAACACAATGTGCCATTGGAAAACAGGAGTGATGGTTGCTGATAATGGGCCTCTGTACGCTTATGTACATTTTCCAATAAAAACCAGCCGTTTTCAGATACTATAGTCATTTACAACATTAACAATGTCTACACTGTATTTCTGATCAATTTTATATTTTAATGGAAGCAAATGTGCTTTCCTTTGAAAAACAAGAACATTTCTAAGCGACCTCAACTTATGAACAGTAGTGTACATATTACCTCGACTAACCGGAACCCCCCTGTATATAGCCTCGCTATTGTTATTTTACTGCTGCTCTTAACTTATTTTTTTTGGGGGGGGGGGGTATTGCTGCGTTGTTGAAGGGCTTGTAAGTAAGCATTTCACTGTGAGGTGACAAATAATATTTGATTTGATATTGTGTTGATTTGATCACAATTGCCACATTAAAGGGAAACGTTGATCGTGTTAACAGGGAGAACTCTAGAGTTTCGTCGAAGTTCAATCTCGTGCTGCTTTCCGTGGGCTGATATTTCTAATGCGCTAATGAGCTGCGCGGCAATGTCGGGGATATTGTACGACTGGGCGCGGCTTAGAGGGAACATTGATTATGTTGCGGAGAAAGTTCAGAATGACCAACAGTACAAGTCAAAAGTTCAGACACCTAATTTCAAGGGCTTTCCTTTATTTGTATTTTGTTCTACGTTGTAGCTTAAACCTCTTAAAGCTAGGGGGCAGAATTCCCACTTTTGGATGAATAGCGTGCCCAATTTCAACTTCCTGCTACTCATGCCAAGAATATAAGATATGCATATTATGCATAGATTTGGATAGAAAACACTGAAGTTTCTAAAACTGTTTGAATCCTGTCTGTGAGTATAACAGAACTTATGTAGCAGGCAAAACCCAGAGGACTAACTGTTCAGAATTATTTTTTTCATTTTTTTTTCATCTCTCTTCCCTATATTGTCTTTGCCATTGAACATTTAATAGAAATATACTTTCAGTTCCTACATCTTCCACACGATGTCGCCAGTGTTTGGAATATGGCTGAGGTTATTTCTTTGTCTTAGCAGGAAGTAGGCCAACTCGGAACGGGGGACCCTTTTGTGAGTTGCACAAGACGTGATGAGCAGAGTTTTTCTTTTCGTTCATGTATTGAATACAGATTGCCCCGTCTACAATTTGATCGATTATTAAAAATTTAAAAATACCTACCGTTGTATTACAAAAGTAGTTTGTAGTGACGTTGCGTTTTTCTAAGCTGTTTTTTTTTATGGATCAAACGGACTTTATAAATGGCCATTTTCGATATATATGGACGGAATTAATCGTACAAAAGGACCAATTGTAATGTTTATGGGACATATTGGAGTGCCAACAAAAGAAGCTCGTCAAAGGTCATGCATATTTTATATTTTATTTCAGCGTTTTGTGTAGCGCCTGCTACGCTAGCCCTTTTGTTTACTACTGGTGCAGATGGGTGCATGCTATCAGATAATAGCTTCTTATGCTTTCGCCGAAAAGCATTTTTAAAATCTGACATGTTGGCTGGATTCACAACGAGTGTAGCTTTAATTGAGTATCTTACATGTGTGATTTAATGAAAGTTTGATTTTTATATCATTTTATTTGAATCTGGCGCTCTGCATTTCCCCTGGCAATTGGCCAGTTGAGACGCTAGCGTCTCCCTATCCTCAAGAGGTTTTAATAGTTAAGACATCAAATCTATGAAATAACACATGGAATCATATAGTAACCAAAAAAAGCGTTAAACAAATCCAAATGTATTTTACTTAGATTCTTTCCTGTAGCGGTCCTCATGAGAGCTGGTTTCATCATAGCACTTGATGGTTTTTGCGACTGCACTAGAAGAAACCTTTCAGAGTGCTGTATACCATCTCTACCTTGTCACAGCACAATTGATTGGCTCAAACGCAATAAAGAAAGAAATTCTACAAATTCACAAGGCACACCTGTTAATTTAAATTCTAGGTGATTACCTCATGAAGCTGGTTGAGAGAATTCCAAGTGTGCAAAGCTGTCAAGGCAAAGGGTGGCTTCATATTTTGTTTAACACTTTTTTTTGTCACTGCATTCCATATGTGTTATTTCATAGTCTTCACTATTATTCTATATTGTAGAAAATCGTTTTTTCAAATGTAAACCCTGGAATGAGTAGGTGTCAACGTTTGACTGGTGCTGTACGTCACTATACTGAGAGCATGTCAGTTTCTAAAAGGATGCATTTGGGTCTTTGATCTTTTAATGTCCTTTGCGTGCCTTGATACTGCACAACAAGAAATGAGGGTGTGAATTGCGGGAATTTTCCTTTTTAAGCGTTTAACATTGCATGTCAATTTTTTTTATTTATTTATCCTTGATTTAACTAGGCAAGTAAGTTAAGAACAAATTCTTATTTACAATGATGGCCTACCGGTGAACAGTAGGTTAACTGCCTTGTTCAGTGACAGAAGGACAGAGTTGTACTTTGTCTGTAACCTTTCGGTTACTGGCCCAATGCTTTAACCACTAGGCTATCATTTGTGTGTGTGTTCCTGTCTTCAGTGAGACTGCAGAGAGGAGGGGGAACATTGGCTGGCCTCTCCTGCCCTACCGTGTGTTTGACGTGACCGACGGTCAGGAGGTCAAGGAGGGAGCGTAAGAAATGCTCTGGATCATGTTCCTATGACTTCTCCCATTTAATTAATTCTACTGTAGGCTTCATGTTAAAGGGATAGTTCAGTGACTTTGCATGATTTAGACATTTGGTTTCTTATCTCCAACATTCTAGGGCACGTAAAAATCATTCCATGGAGGGCAGTGTTTGGTTTTTCCTTTCAATTAAGACCTAGACGACCAGGTGTGTGGAGTTCCTTAAATAATTGGTGACCTTAATTAATCAAGTACAAAGGAGGAGTGAAAACCCAGACACTCGGCCCTCCATGGAATAAGTTTGACACATTTGATCTAGGACCTTCAAACTCAACTCTGGACCTTGAAGACAGTTCCACTGCTTGTTTTCATTATTCCCCTGTAATCAGAGACCTATTTAGACCTGGTGTACCAGGTGGTTGCAATTCATTCTCAGGTAGAACAGAAAACCAGCAGGCTCCGGACCTCGTAGGGTAAGAGTTGAATACCCCTGGTCTAGGGACAGGGAGTGACTGCGATCCACACTTTGATTTTGTTAAACTAGCCACGGCCAACAATTGTTAACAACCATTTTTGGTCCAATTCCCAACCTCTTGCTGAACAATCCCTTTAATGACATTGTGGAAAAGTGCTTGTGACTGAATACATGTTGAATGACTGTTTGATTGCCGTCTGGCTGGTCACCAGGTCTTTCAGCAACCTGAAAGAGGTGCAGCTGGTAGTGTTCCTGCTGAGGCTGATGGCTGAGAAGCAGCAGGTCAAGGTGGGGGTCATCACGCCGTACAATGCCCAGAAGGACCGCATCAACCGCGAGATGGCCAAGGTGGTCAACAAGAACCTCACGTGAGTCAGGTGCTGCACCATAAATGTGCATTCTCATTGGGGTTAGTAGATTGCCAGGGTCCGTTCGCACTGCTGGTGTAAAAATAAACCATTTGCCAGAAAAGGAAGCCATTTCAGTAGTCTTAGCTTGCAGAACCATTAGAGACAAAAGAAATGGCTTCCTTTCTGCTGTAGTTGTTCCCCGCTAGCAGTGTGAAGGGACTCTAGAAAGACCAAAATAAAAATTGTATTCCAGGGTGGACGTTGACACTGTGGAAGGCTTCCAGGGCCGAGAGATGGACTGTGTCATTGTCTCCTGCGTCAGGGCGAGCCACGAGCAGGGCGGCATTGGGTGAGTGTACAAGCTTTCCTGGTAAGGTCATGTGACCAGGCCGTATACTTGGTAATGATATAACAAATTGGATTTATGTAACGCTTTACGTAAAGTAGTATTCATACCACGAGTACTGTACTTACCTGGGGTATGGGTATAGTTTCTGATCTATGGTGGACCCCCCCCCCCCAGATTCCTGGGGAATCGCCAGAGGTTGAATGTGACCATCACCCGGGCCAAGTTTAGCCTGTTCATTCTGGGCCATCTACGGACACTCCAGGTAATTGGCTCCACCTCCTGTATCTGTATGGAGGCCTGTGTCTGGTTGCATTTCCTTTTCCAGCCTCGTGTTGATTGTGTGTCTGTCCTAGGAAAACCAAGACTGGGGTGCGCTCATCAAGGATGCCGCGACACGAGACGTCATTATATCAACGAATGAGATGACCTTCAAGACGGACGCCAGGAAGATCTTCAAAAAGGAGCTGACCAGGAGCTCGTCTTACCCCCTCAGAGAACCAGGCCCTCCCTCTGCTGCCCCCTGTCCCACCGCCGATCCCCCCAGGCCTGCTCCCTTCCAGCTACGCCGCTCTTCTGAGCCAGCCCTGTTCGCCCAGGGCAGGGACTCCCCCCAGCAGCCCTGGTCGGCATCCCCTCCCCAGGACGCTGATAGGCCCAGAGACCCTCGTCTGGTAGTCCAGACACCCCAGCATAGACCAGACTGGAATCCGCGAGCTGAAAGAATCAGGCTCCCACAAGCCGAGATCAGAAGAGACCCACGAGCTGAGAGGGATCCACGAGGATGCAACAGCCCAGAACAGCGTCACCCAACTGGGTACCAAAACCAGAGATGGGCTGTCAGGGAGAGGGACAGAGAGCAACACCGTTCACCAATCACCGCGCCATACCCAGGAGATGGAGTCAACAGACCACCGAGGGACCCCAGTCAGAGGGACTATAATCGCTACAGTGCTACAGCCTTCAACCACCACACACACACTCACCCCCGGAAACGAGACCCAGACCCCCGATGGATCCCTCCCACCCACTCCAAGAGGGGGAGAGAGAGGACTGACCACTGACTCTGTTTTGGTTTGTTTTTTTATTGGTGTGCTTTCTGATAAATTCAGGGAATGGGAACGAGAGTGGAAGGGCAAGAGATTACGCAGAGTAGTTTGTTCGACAACCAGTCAGTCAAAAACCTCACTGTTCACCATCTCAAGCAGTAATATGATGCTGTTGTATCATTTACAAGTCAGTTAATTTTATTTCTGTAATAAATGTAATTGTTTTTGTAATAAGCTGTTTAATGACTGTTATGGCTGGAGTATGTGGGTTGGCCACTGGCCTCTCTGTAAAAAACTGCCCTTTGTTTGGACAGTGGGGGCGGGGCCTTTTGAAAGGGCACTTGTACTATAACACTGGTACTTGTGTGTTTCCAGTTTATTACTGAGAGATGTA
Organism: Oncorhynchus mykiss; assembly: GCF_057628025.1. Lineage (NCBI taxonomy): Eukaryota > Metazoa > Chordata > Actinopteri > Salmoniformes > Salmonidae > Oncorhynchus > Oncorhynchus mykiss. Next base: position 15,963,975 of record NC_143026.1, on the reverse strand, counting down.
ACCAGGGTAATGCACTGTGCCTGTGACTTTTATTCATTTTCTTTGTTTGGTTCACAATTTTATAATTTCCTAATCTCATTTTCTTACGTGCTCTGCATTTGTATAGAAATGTTCTGGACTTCATAAAAGCGCAAAGACTAATGTCGCTGGTACTCAACGTTTGATACCTGGTTATTTATTAGTAGTATAGCCCACTTAACAGAATGGCTGTTGCATTACAATTTTAAGTACACACTATTTCCGCTTATAGCATATATTAAGTGCAAAAGTATATCTCGTCCACCATAGTTATTTGACTATAGGCAATTATTTTAGTTTTTATTTTGCTTTTAAAGTGTCGTCCTTATTTAGCACCAGGATGCTGATTAACTGAGGCAATTAAGGTTACATTTTGTGATTGGAATGGGCCTGGTTGTTACATGTAAGTATCTTTATAGAATTTGTAACATGGACCCATACGTAGTCTAAGTGAATGCTGTAGCTGGAGAATGTGGGACAGATTTTGTATTTCTAAATAGGGAGACATGTACAGTTAAATGTCATTTTATGCCCCGGAGAAGCTTTGACATCTCTGGTCACTTTCTTCTGCTGGTTTGTCTGTACGGTATTGGATGCACTTTTATTTGTTGTATCACACTGTGCATTTACACAAGCTCATTTTCACACACACACACACACACACTCACACACACCTCTACCAACAAAACTCATTTTAGGTTCCCTTTCTTGTCGACAGAGACAAGGTTATGTATTATTCACCGCTGTTGGACTTCAGGCCAGCTACCTCCTCAAATGTTGGAACCAAAGACTTCCTGTGACTCTCAGCAACTGCAGTGAAGTATACATGGCTTTATTCCTTCTGCGTGTCACCTGTCACGATACTGTACAGTGTTTAGAAGGTAATGGTTACAATAATTTCTCCATTTCAATGCAATATAGTTTCTGGGAGAAATTGTTTTTCTAAGACCTGTGCCCCAAAAGAACCACAGTGCCAGTTTAAACCAAATCAAGTATGTAGATATTTTTTAAGTTGATAAATGAATCATCTTATTTGAAATTGAACAATTGTTTACATTTAATTTTAATCTGCAAAATTATTTTATTTATTTGCAATTGGTGCTTGTTCACCTGGGGCATGTTCAACCGGACTCATTGTTTTGGAACGTTCAGAAAGAAACATACTATGTAGAACAAACATGCATCTCTGACATGCAGAATAAGGAGTCGCGTCGGCTCTACTTGTGGAATCTCTATCTGCATCTTTCGAGAACGTTTTCGTACTGAATATGGCCTTGTATATTATTGTTCACCAAACCAATCAGCTGATTCCGTCTTAAAGTGTTAGGGAAAGTAAATTGACCATGGTCAACATTGTATGCTTTGTTTTTCTGAACCACTGCTAAAATAGTGGGCAAATAAAAATGTGCATTTTGTTATAGACATCTTTCACTTTACACGGGTAGATGGTACACTAGCATTATTAGTTGGGCCTTGTTTGTGTGTCTCACACACACAACTCATCATACCACAATCCTTTCACCAGTTCTGATCGGCATAGGTACAACTTTCCTCTAAGGCCATAGTTTCCATTCTCCTAATGCTTGAGTGTAGGACTGTGTGGTAGGGGAATCTGGTCCTAGATCAGTGCGGTTCAGCCAGGACAACTCCCACGCTGGTCTCTGATCTGTGCCCCATCTCCCAGAGGATCTCCCCCACACGTGTCAGTTCATCCCACTGCCCTTCATGTTAACAATACAGACTTCTTCTGAAGCGGAGCCCAGAATAGAGATGCCTTACAGACAGACTAGAACAGGATTTTATTTTACCACCGCCTGAATGTCTTTTGTCTTATTGCATGCTGACACCCACTCACCCACCCACTTATTTTTTTGGTTGTTTGCATTCCTCCCAGGTGTTCGTGGTGCTTTTGTCTAAATGTGTTCATCCTGTTACGGCGTGAGTGCATTTCACCTGTAGTTCTTGTTTACATCCAATGTCACTGACTCCACTAACACGGGGAACTACTTTCTCAATGAAGTGTTTATTTTTTAATAAAATTCTACTCCAAATAAAGGATGCCACACAGTACCTAGGGTGTCATTAGGATGATCCTTTAAACCCTGGCTTTCCACGCCAATGACGATCTCTTAGTGGGAGAAACATATAAATAGTGTTTCAGGGGTCTTTTCCTATTCTAGTAAGTCTATTTCTATGTGGAGACCGTTATGTTTTGGCCTATTACTGTCATTTTGTTCTCAGAACCTTATGGGTATTTAAATGTTTATTGTTAGGACGTTATGGTGCCATTTTTGGTTTAATTTCAGTTCTTCCTAATTCCCAATGGAACTGAGCTGGATGTGTTGGTGTCAATCATGTCCGCTCCTTTTCTGTTTGCATAAAACATGTCTGACCTGAAGGAAATTACATAGGTGAGAGTGGAGTATGTTGAGCCATTTTTTTACATTCAGCATCACTACGTCAAGGGAAATGTAGTCTTCTAACAACGATATCTACATATACACTATATATTCAGAAGTATGTGGACACCCTTTAGTGGATTCTGATTTTTCAGTCACACCTGTTTCTTGCAGGTGTATAAATTCCAGCACACATCCATGCAATCGCCATAGACAAACACTGGCAGTAGAATGGCCTTAATGAAAAGCTCAGTGACTTTCAACATGGCACCGTCACAGGATGCCATCTTTCCAACAAGTCATTTCGTCAAATTTCTGCCCTGCTGGAGCTACCCCGGGAAACTGGAAGTGCTGTGATTGTAAATTGTAAATGTGTAGTCTAGGAGCAACAACGGCTCAGCCTCGAAGTGGAAGCCACACAAGCGCACAGAATGGGACTGCCTAGTGCTGAAGCATGTAAAACAGCTTCTGTCCTCGATTGCAACAGCCATTAATGAGTTCCAAACTGCCTCTGGAAGGAATGTCAGCACAAGAACTGTTCGTTGGGAGCTTCATGAAATGGGTTTCCATGGCCGAGCAGCTGCAAACAAGCCATGCGCAATGCCAAGCGTCGGCTGGAGTGGTGTAAAAAGCTCACCGCCATTGGACTCTGGAGCAGTGGAAACGCGTTCTCTGGAGTGATGAACGTGCTTCACCATCTGGCAGTGCAATGGACATATCTGGGTTTGGCAGATGCCGGAGAACGCTACCTGCCCGACTGCATAGTGCCAACTGTAAAGTTTGTAAGAGGAATAATGGTCTGGTGCTTTTTGTCATGGTTTGGGTTAGGCCCCTTAGTTCCAGTGAAAGGAAATTGTAATGCTACAGCACACAATAACATTCTACAAATTCTGTGCTTCTGACTTTATTGAAACAGTTTGGGGAAGAACCTTTCCTATTTCTGTGCACAAAGCGAGGTCCATACAGAAATGGTTTGTTTATCGGTGTGTAAGAACTTGACTGGCCTGCACACAGCCCTGACTTCAACCCCATCATATACCGTTAAGATGAATTGGAATGTCGACTGCAAGCCAGGTCTAATTGCCCAACATCAGTGCCTGACCTCACTAATGCTCTTGTGGCTGAATGGAAGTTTGTGGAAATATTGAATCAAATATTTCTCATACCGGAAGTTGTAAATTTAAATAGACTTTATTACAAAGTAACAGAGCCGAGGAATTCCATGGAACAACTGACTTTTCTTGTTTACAGACCTCAGGCTTTGTAGGTTTCCACCTTCAAATAACACAGACGCTCCTCTCTATGTAGATAATTAACTCCCCTTGGCTTTGAGCCACCAATATTTTGTCTAAATTCTTGCTTGTTAACGCCCACATCTGCTTCAGTTTAGATTATATTGGTGGCGGCGCCATAGTGTTAATTCAAAAAAGAATACATTTATTGCATATATACTTTCCCAGTAGAAGTGCTTTTCTAATAATACTTGATTAGTACAACCATGGATTCTTCTTTTACATTTTCTGCTTATGTTCTGTTTTTTACATTTCTAGTGGTTATTGACCCAGTCTGTACACTCTTATAGATTCTGCTTCTGTTCTGTTTTTACATTTCTAGTGGTTATTGACCCAGTCTGTACACTCTTATAGATTCTGCTTCCGTTCTGTTTTTACATTTCTAGTGGTTATTGACCCAGTCTGTACACTCTTATGGATTCTGCTTCTGTTCTGTTTTTACATTTCTAGTGGTTATTGACCCAGTCTGTACACTCTCTTATAGATTCTGCTTCCGTTCTGTTTTTACATTTCTAGTGGTTATTGACCCAGTCTGTACACTCTTATAGATTCTGCTTCCGTTCTGTTTTTACATTTCTAGTGGTTATTGACCCAGTCTGTACACTCTCTTATAGATTCTGCTTCCGTTCTGTTTTTACATTTCTAGTGGTTATTGACCCAGTCTGTACACTCTTATAGATTCTGCTTCCGTTCTGTTTTTACATTTCTAGTGGTTATTGACCCAGTCTGTACACTCTTATGGATTCTGCTTCCGTTCTGTTTTTACATTTCTAGTGGTTATTGACCCAGTCTGTACACTCTCTTATGGATTCTGCTTCCGTTCTGTTTTTACATTTCTAGTGGTTATTGACCCAGTCTGTACACTCTTATAGATTCTGCTTCCGTTCTGTTTTTACATTTCTAGTGGTTATTGACCCAGTCTGTACACTCTTATAGATTCTGCTTCCGTTCTGTTTTTACATTTCTAGTGGTTATTGACCCAGTCTGTACACTCTTATAGATTCTGCTTATGTTCTGTTTTTACATTTCTAGTGGTTATTGACCCAGTCTGTACACTCTTATAGATTCTGCTTCCGTTCTGTTTTTACATTTCTAGTGGTTATTGACCCAGTCTGTACACTCTTATGGATTCTGCTTCCGTTCTGTTTTTACATTTCTAGTGGTTATTGACCCAGTCTGTACACTCTTATAGATTCTGCTTCCGTTCTGTTTTTACATTTCTAGTGGTTATTGACCCAGTCTGTACACTCTTATAGATTCTGCTTCCGTTCTGTTTTTACATTTCTAGTGGTTATTGACCCAGTCTGTACACTCTTATAGATTCTGCTTCCGTTCTGTTTTTACATTTCTAGTGGTTATTGACCCAGTCTGTACACTCTTATGGATTCTGCTTCCGTTCTGTTTTTACATTTCTAGTGGTTATTGACCCAGTCTGTACACTCTCTTATGGATTCTGCTTCCGTTCTGTTTTTACATTTCTAGTGGTTATTGACCCAGTCTGTACACTCTTATAGATTCTGCTTCCGTTCTGGTTTTACATTTCTAGTGGTTATTGACCCAGTCTGTACACTCTTATAGATTCTGCTTATGTTCTGTTTTTACATTTCTAGTGGTTATTGACCCAGTCTGTACACTCTTATGGATTCTGCTTCCGTTCTGTTTTTACATTTCTAGTGGTTATTGACCCAGTCTGTACACTCTTATAGATTCTGCTTCCGTTCTGTTTTTACATTTCTAGTGGTTATTGACCCAGTCTGTACACTCTTATAGATTCTGCTTCCGTTCTGTTTTTACATTTCTAGTGGTTATTGACCCAGTCTGTACACTCTTATAGATTCTGCTTCCGTTCTGTTTTTACATTTCTAGTGGTTATTGACCCAGTCTGTACACTCTTATAGATTCTGCTTATGTTCTGTTTTTACATTTCTAGTGGTTATTGACCCAGTCTGTACACTCTTATGGATTCTGCTTCCGTTCTGTTTTTACATTTCTAGTGGTTATTGACCCAGTCTGTACACTCTTATGGATTCTGCTTCCGTTCTGTTTTTACATTTCTAGTGGTTATTGACCCAGTCTGTACACTCTTATGGATTCTGCTTCCGTTCTGTTTTTACATTTCTAGTGGTTATTGACCCAGTCTGTACACTCTTATAGATTCTGCTTCCGTTCTGTTTTTACATTTCTAGTGGTTATTGACCCAGTCTGTACACTCTTATAGATTCTGCTTCCGTTATGTTTTTACATTTCTAGTGGTTATTGACCCAGTCTGTACACTCTTATAGATTCTGCTTCCGTTATGTTTTTACATTTCTAGTGGTTATTGACCCAGTCTGTACACTCTTATAGATTCTGCTTCCGTTATGTTTTTACATTTCTAGTGGTTATTGACCCAGTCTGTACACTCTCTTATGGATTCTGCTTCCGTTCTGTTTTTACATTTCTAGTGGTTATTGACCCAGTCTGTACACTCTTATAGATTCTGCTTCCGTTCTGTTTTTACATTTCTAGTGGTTATTGACCCAGTCTGTACACTCTTATAGATTCTGCTTCCGTTCTGGTTTTACATTTCTAGTGGTTATTGACCCAGTCTGTACACTCTTATAGATTCTGCTTCCGTTCTGTTTCTACATTTCTAGTGGTTATTGACCCAGTCTGTACACTCTTATAGATTCTGATTATGTTCTGTTTTTACATTTCTAGTGGTTATTGACCCAGTCTGTACACTCTTATAGATTCTGCTTCCGTTCTGTTTTTACATTTCTAGTGGTTATTGACCCAGTCTGTACACTCTCTTATGGATTCTGCTTCCGTTCTGTTTTTACATTTCTAGTGGTTATTGACCCAGTCTGTACACTCTTATAGATTCTGATTATGTTCTGTTTTTACATTTCTAGTGGTTATTGACCCAGTCTGTACACTCTTATAGATTCTGCTTATGTTCTGTTTTTACATTTCTAGTGGTTATTGACCCAGTCTGTACACTCTTATAGATTCTGATTATGTTCTGTTTTTACATTTCTAGTGGTTATTGACCCAGTCTGTACACTCTTATAGATTCTGCTTATGTTCTGTTTTTACATTTCTAGTGGTTATTGACCCAGTCTGTACACTCTTATGGATTCTGCTTATGTTCTGTTTTTACATTTCTAGTGGTTATTGACCCAGTCTGTACACTCTCTTATGGATTCTGCTTCCGTTCTGTTTTTACATTTCTAGTGGTTATTGACCCAGTCTGTACACTCTTATAGATTCTGCTTCCGTTCTGTTTTTACATTTCTAGTGGTTATTGACCCAGTCTGTACACTCTTATAGATTCTGCTTCCGTTCTGTTTTTACATTTCTAGTGGTTATTGACCCAGTCTGTACACTCTTATGGATTCTGCTTCCGTTCTGTTTTTACATTTCTAGTGGTTATTGACCCAGTCTGTACACTCTTATGGATTCTGATTATGTTCTGTTTTTACATTTCTAGTGGTTATTGACCCAGTCTGTACACTCTTATGGATTCTGCTTCCGTTCTGTTTTTACATTTCTAGTGGTTATTGACCCAGTCTGTACACTCTCTTATGGATTCTGCTTCCGTTCTGTTTTTACATTTCTAGTGGTTATTGACCCAGTCTGTACACTCTTATAGATTCTGATTATGTTCTGTTTTTACATTTCTAGTGGTTATTGACCCAGTCTGTACACTCTCTTATGGATTCTGCTTCCGTTCTGTTTTTACATTTCTAGTGGTTATTGACCCAGTCTGTACACTCTTATAGATTCTGCTTCCGTTCTGTTTTTACATTTCTAGTGGTTATTGACCCAGTCTGTACACTCTTATAGATTCTGCTTCCGTTCTGTTTTTACATTTCTAGTGGTTATTGACCCAGTCTGTACACTCTTATGGATTCTGCTTCCGTTCTGTTTTTACATTTCTAGTGGTTATTGACCCAGTCTGTACACTCTCTTATGGATTCTGCTTATGTTCTGTTTTTACATTTCTAGTGGTTATTGACCCAGTCTGTACACTCTTATAGATTCTGCTTCCGTTCTGTTTTTACATTTCTAGTGGTTATTGACCCAGTCTGTACACTCTTATAGATTCTGCTTATGTTCTGTTTTTACATTTCTAGTGGTTATTGACCCAGTCTGTACACTCTCTTATAGATTCTGCTTCCGTTCTGTTTTTACATTTCTAGTGGTTATTGACCCAGTCTGTACACTCTTATGGATTCTGCTTCCGTTCTGTTTTTACATTTCTAGTGGTTATTGACCCAGTCTGTACACTCTTATAGATTCTGCTTCCGTTCTGTTTTTACATTTCTAGTGGTTATTGACCCAGTCTGTACACTCTTATGGATTCTGCTTATGTTCTGTTTTTACATTTCTAGTGGTTATTGACCCAGTCTGTACACTCTTATAGATTCTGCTTCCGTTCTGTTTTTACATTTCTAGTGGTTATTGACCCAGTCTGTACACTCTTATATATTCTGCTTCCGTTCTGTTTTTACATTTCTAGTGGTTATTGACCCAGTCTGTACACTCTTATAGATTCTGCTTCCGTTCTGTTTTTACATTTCTAGTGGTTATTGACCCAGTCTGTACACTCTTATAGATTCTGCTTATGTTCTGTTTTTACATTTCTAGTGGTTATTGACCCAGTCTGTACACTCTTATAGATTCTGCTTCCGTTCTGTTTTTACATTTCTAGTGGTTATTGACCCAGTCTGTACACTCTCTTATGGATTCTGCTTCCGTTCTGTTTTTACATTTCTAGTGGTTATTGACCCAGTCTGTACACTCTTATAGATTCTGCTCATGTTCTGTTTTTACATTTATAGTGGTTATTGACCCAGTCTGTACACTCTTATAGATTCTGCTTCCGTTCTGTTTTTACATTTCTAGTGGTTATTGACCCAGTCTGTACACTCTTATAGATTCTGCTCATGTTCTGTTTTTACATTTATAGTGGTTATTGACCCAGTCTGTACACTCTTATAGATTCTGCTTCCGTTATGTTTTTACATTTCTAGTGGTTATTGACCCAGTCTGTACACTCTTATGGATTCTGCTTCCGTTCTGTTTTTACATTTCTAGTGGTTATTGACCCAGTCTGTACACTCTTATAGATTCTGCTTCCGTTCTGTTTTTACATTTCTAGTGGTTATTGACCCAGTCTGTACACTCTTATATATTCTGCTTCCGTTCTGTTTTTACATTTCTAGTGGTTATTGACCCAGTCTGTACACTCTTATAGATTCTGCTTCCGTTCTGTTTTTACATTTCTAGTGGTTATTGACCCAGTCTGTACACTCTTATAGATTCTGCTTATGTTCTGTTTTTACATTTCTAGTGGTTATTGACCCAGTCTGTACACTCTTATAGATTCTGCTTCCGTTCTGTTTTTACATTTCTAGTGGTTATTGACCCAGTCTGTACACTCTCTTATGGATTCTGCTTCCGTTCTGTTTTTACATTTCTAGTGGTTATTGACCCAGTCTGTACACTCTTATAGATTCTGCTCATGTTCTGTTTTTACATTTATAGTGGTTATTGACCCAGTCTGTACACTCTTATAGATTCTGCTTCCGTTCTGTTTTTACATTTCTAGTGGTTATTGACCCAGTCTGTACACTCTTATAGATTCTGCTTCCGTTCTGTTTTTTACATTTCTAGTGGTTATTGACCCAGTCTGTACACTCTCTTATGGATTCTGCTTCCGTTCTGTTTTTACATTTCTAGTGGTTATTGACCCAGTCTGTACACTCTTATAGATTCTGCTCATGTTCTGTTTTTACATTTATAGTGGTTATTGACCCAGTCTGTACACTCTTATAGATTCTGCTTCCGTTCTGTTTTTACATTTCTAGTGGTTATTGACCCAGTCTGTACACTCTTATAGATTCTGCTTATGTTCTGTTTTTACATTTCTAGTGGTTATTGACCCAGTCTGTACACTCTCTTATGGATTCTGCTTCCGTTCTGTTTTTACATTTCTAGTGGTTATTGACCCAGTCTGTACACTCTTATAGATTCTGCTTCCGTTCTGTTTTTACATTTCTAGTGGTTATTGACCCAGTCTGTACACTCTTATAGATTCTGCTTCCGTTCTGTTTTTTACATTTCTAGTGGTTATTGACCCAGTCTGTACACTCTCTTATGGATTCTGCTTCCGTTCTGTTTTTACATTTCTAGTGGTTATTGACCCAGTCTGTACACTCTTATAGATTCTGCTCATGTTCTGTTTTTACATTTATAGTGGTTATTGACCCAGTCTGTACACTCTTATAGATTCTGCTTCCGTTCTGTTTTTACATTTCTAGTGGTTATTGACCCAGTCTGTACACTCTTATAGATTCTGCTTATGTTCTGTTTTTACATTTCTAGTGGTTATTGACCCAGTCTGTACACTCTCTTATGGATTCTGCTTCCGTTCTGTTTTTACATTTCTAGTGGTTATTGACCCAGTCTGTACACTCTTATAGATTCTGCTTATGTTCTGTTTTTACATTTCTAGTGGTTATTGACCCAGTCTGTACACTCTTATAGATTCTGCTTCCGTTCTGTTTTTACATTTCTAGTGGTTATTGACCCAGTCTGTACACTCTCTTATGGATTCTGCTTCCGTTCTGTTTTTACATTTCTAGTGGTTATTGACCCAGTCTGTACACTCTTATAGATTCTGCTCATGTTCTGTTTTTACATTTATAGTGGTTATTGACCCAGTCTGTACACTCTTATAGATTCTGCTTCCGTTCTGTTTTTACATTTCTAGTGGTTATTGACCCAGTCTGTACACTCTTATAGATTCTGCTTCCGTTCTGTTTTTTACATTTCTAGTGGTTATTGACCCAGTCTGTACACTCTCTTATGGATTCTGCTTCCGTTCTGTTTTTACATTTCTAGTGGTTATTGACCCAGTCTGTACACTCTTATAGATTCTGCTCATGTTCTGTTTTTACATTTATAGTGGTTATTGACCCAGTCTGTACACTCTTATAGATTCTGCTTCCGTTCTGTTTTTACATTTCTAGTGGTTATTGACCCAGTCTGTACACTCTTATAGATTCTGCTTATGTTCTGTTTTTACATTTCTAGTGGTTATTGACCCAGTCTGTACACTCTCTTATGGATTCTGCTTCCGTTCTGTTTTTACATTTCTAGTGGTTATTGACCCAGTCTGTACACTCTTATAGATTCTGCTTCCGTTCTGTTTTTACATTTCTAGTGGTTATTGACCCAGTCTGTACACTCTTATAGATTCTGCTTCCGTTCTGTTTTTACATTTCTAGTGGTTATTGACCCAGTCTGTACACTCTTATAGATTCTGCTTCCGTTCTGTTTTTACATTTCTAGTGGTTATTGACCCAGTCTGTACACTCTTATAGATTCTGCTTATGTTCTGTTTTTACATTTCTAGTGGTTATTGACCCAGTCTGTACACTCTTATGGATTCTGCTTCCGTTCTGTTTTTTACATTTCTAGTGGTTATTGACCCAGTCTGTACACTCTTATATATTCTGCTTCCGTTCTGTTTTTACATTTCTAGTGGTTATTGACCCAGTCTGTACACTCTTATAGATTCTGCTCATGTTCTGTTTTTACATTTATAGTGGTTATTGACCCAGTCTGTACACTCTTATAGATTCTGCTTCCGTTATGTTTTTACATTTCTAGTGGTTATTGACCCAGTCTGTACACTCTTATGGATTCTGCTTCCGTTCTGTTTTTACATTTCTAGTGGTTATTGACCCAGTCTGTACACTCTTATAGATTCTGCTTCCGTTCTGTTTTTACATTTCTAGTGGTTATTGACCCAGTCTGTACACTCTTATATATTCTGCTTCCGTTCTGTTTTTACATTTCTAGTGGTTATTGACCCAGTCTGTACACTCTTATAGATTCTGCTTCCGTTCTGTTTTTACATTTCTAGTGGTTATTGACCCAGTCTGTACACTCTTATAGATTCTGCTTATGTTCTGTTTTTACATTTCTAGTGGTTATTGACCCAGTCTGTACACTCTTATAGATTCTGCTTCCGTTCTGTTTTTACATTTCTAGTGGTTATTGACCCAGTCTGTACACTCTCTTATGGATTCTGCTTCCGTTCTGTTTTTACATTTCTAGTGGTTATTGACCCAGTCTGTACACTCTTATAGATTCTGCTCATGTTCTGTTTTTACATTTATAGTGGTTATTGACCCAGTCTGTACACTCTTATAGATTCTGCTTCCGTTCTGTTTTTACATTTCTAGTGGTTATTGACCCAGTCTGTACACTCTTATAGATTCTGCTTCCGTTCTGTTTTTTACATTTCTAGTGGTTATTGACCCAGTCTGTACACTCTCTTATGGATTCTGCTTCCGTTCTGTTTTTACATTTCTAGTGGTTATTGACCCAGTCTGTACACTCTTATAGATTCTGCTCATGTTCTGTTTTTACATTTATAGTGGTTATTGACCCAGTCTGTACACTCTTATAGATTCTGCTTCCGTTCTGTTTTTACATTTCTAGTGGTTATTGACCCAGTCTGTACACTCTTATAGATTCTGCTTATGTTCTGTTTTTACATTTCTAGTGGTTATTGACCCAGTCTGTACACTCTCTTATGGATTCTGCTTCCGTTCTGTTTTTACATTTCTAGTGGTTATTGACCCAGTCTGTACACTCTTATAGATTCTGCTTATGTTCTGTTTTTACATTTCTAGTGGTTATTGACCCAGTCTGTACACTCTTATAGATTCTGCTTCCGTTCTGTTTTTACATTTCTAGTGGTTATTGACCCAGTCTGTACACTCTCTTATGGATTCTGCTTCCGTTCTGTTTTTACATTTCTAGTGGTTATTGACCCAGTCTGTACACTCTTATAGATTCTGCTCATGTTCTGTTTTTACATTTATAGTGGTTATTGACCCAGTCTGTACACTCTTATAGATTCTGCTTCCGTTCTGTTTTTACATTTCTAGTGGTTATTGACCCAGTCTGTACACTCTTATAGATTCTGCTTCCGTTCTGTTTTTTACATTTCTAGTGGTTATTGACCCAGTCTGTACACTCTCTTATGGATTCTGCTTCCGTTCTGTTTTTACATTTCTAGTGGTTATTGACCCAGTCTGTACACTCTTATAGATTCTGCTCATGTTCTGTTTTTACATTTATAGTGGTTATTGACCCAGTCTGTACACTCTTATAGATTCTGCTTCCGTTCTGTTTTTACATTTCTAGTGGTTATTGACCCAGTCTGTACACTCTTATAGATTCTGCTTATGTTCTGTTTTTACATTTCTAGTGGTTATTGACCCAGTCTGTACACTCTCTTATGGATTCTGCTTCCGTTCTGTTTTTACATTTCTAGTGGTTATTGACCCAGTCTGTACACTCTTATAGATTCTGCTTCCGTTCTGTTTTTACATTTCTAGTGGTTATTGACCCAGTCTGTACACTCTTATAGATTCTGCTTCCGTTCTGTTTTTACATTTCTAGTGGTTATTGACCCAGTCTGTACACTCTTATAGATTCTGCATATGTTCTGTTTTTACATTTCTAGTGGTTATTGACCCAGTCTGTACACTCTTATAGATTCTGCTTATGTTCTGTTTTTACATTTCTAGTGGTTATTGACCCAGTCTGTACACTCTTATAGATTCTGCTTCCGTTATGTTTTTACATTTCTAGTGGTTATTGACCCAGTCTGTACACTCTTATAGATTCTGCTTCCGTTCTGTTTTTACATTTCTAGTGGTTATTGACCCAGTCTGTACACTCTTATAGATTCTGCTTCCGTTCTGTTTTTACATTTCTAGTGGTTATTGACCCAGTCTGTACACTCTTATAGATTCTGCTTATGTTCTGTTTTTACATTTCTAGTGGTTATTGACCCAGTCTGTACACTCTTATGGATTCTGCTTCCGTTCTGTTTTTTACATTTCTAGTGGTTATTGACCCAGTCTGTACACTCTTATATATTCTGCTTCCGTTCTGTTTTTACATTTCTAGTGGTTATTGACCCAGTCTGTACACTCTCTTATGGATTCTGCTTCCGTTCTGTTTTTACATTTCTAGTGGTTATTGACCCAGTCTGTACACTCTTATAGATTCTGCTCATGTTCTGTTTTTACATTTATAGTGGTTATTGACCCAGTCTGTACACTCTTATAGATTCTGCTTCCGTTCTGTTTTTACATTTCTAGTGGTTATTGACCCAGTCTGTACACTCTTATAGATTCTGCTTCCGTTCTGTTTTTTACATTTCTAGTGGTTATTGACCCAGTCTGTACACTCTCTTATGGATTCTGCTTCCGTTCTGTTTTTACATTTCTAGTGGTTATTGACCCAGTCTGTACACTCTTATAGATTCTGCTCATGTTCTGTTTTTACATTTATAGTGGTTATTGACCCAGTCTGTACACTCTTATAGATTCTGCTTCCGTTCTGTTTTTACATTTCTAGTGGTTATTGACCCAGTCTGTACACTCTTATAGATTCTGCTTATGTTCTGTTTTTACATTTCTAGTGGTTATTGACCCAGTCTGTACACTCTCTTATGGATTCTGCTTCCGTTCTGTTTTTACATTTCTAGTGGTTATTGACCCAGTCTGTACACTCTTATAGATTCTGCTTCCGTTCTGTTTTTACATTTCTAGTGGTTATTGACCCAGTCTGTACACTCTTATAGATTCTGCTTCCGTTCTGTTTTTACATTTCTAGTGGTTATTGACCCAGTCTGTACACTCTTATAGATTCTGCATATGTTCTGTTTTTACATTTCTAGTGGTTATTGACCCAGTCTGTACACTCTTATAGATTCTGCTTATGTTCTGTTTTTACATTTCTAGTGGTTATTGACCCAGTCTGTACACTCTTATAGATTCTGCTTCCGTTATGTTTTTACATTTCTAGTGGTTATTGACCCAGTCTGTACACTCTTATAGATTCTGCTTCCGTTCTGTTTTTACATTTCTAGTGGTTATTGACCCAGTCTGTACACTCTTATAGATTCTGCTTCCGTTCTGTTTTTACATTTCTAGTGGTTATTGACCCAGTCTGTACACTCTTATAGATTCTGCTTATGTTCTGTTTTTACATTTCTAGTGGTTATTGACCCAGTCTGTACACTCTTATGGATTCTGCTTCCGTTCTGTTTTTTACATTTCTAGTGGTTATTGACCCAGTCTGTACACTCTTATATATTCTGCTTCCGTTCTGTTTTTACATTTCTAGTGGTTATTGACCCAGTCTGTACACTCTTATAGATTCTGCTTCCGTTCTGTTTTTACATTTCTAGTGGTTATTGACCCAGTCTGTACACTCTTATAGATTCTGCTTATGTTCTGTTTTTACATTTCTAGTGGTTATTGACCCAGTCTGTACACTCTTATAGATTCTGCTTCCGTTCTGTTTTTACATTTCTAGTGGTTATTGACCCAGTCTGTACACTCTCTTATGGATTCTGCTTCCGTTCTGTTTTTACATTTCTAGTGGTTATTGACCCAGTCTGTACACTCTTATAGATTCTGCTCATGTTCTGTTTTTACATTTATAGTGGTTATTGACCCAGTCTGTACACTCTTATAGATTCTGCTTCCGTTATGTTTTTACATTTCTAGTGGTTATTGACCCAGTCTGTACACTCTTATAGATTCTGCTTCCGTTCTGTTTTTACATTTCTAGTGGTTATTGACCCAGTCTGTACACTCTTATAGATTCTGCTCATGTTCTGTTTTTACATTTATAGTGGTTATTGACCCAGTCTGTACACTCTTATAGATTCTGCTTCCGTTCTGTTTTTACATTTCTAGTGGTTATTGACCCAGTCTGTACACTCTTATAGATTCTGCTTCCGTTCTGTTTTTTACATTTCTAGTGGTTATTGACCCAGTCTGTACACTCTCTTATGGATTCTGCTTCCGTTCTGTTTTTACATTTCTAGTGGTTATTGACCCAGTCTGTACACTCTTATAGATTCTGCTCATGTTCTGTTTTTACATTTATAGTGGTTATTGACCCAGTCTGTACACTCTTATAGATTCTGCTTCCGTTCTGTTTTTACATTTCTAGTGGTTATTGACCCAGTCTATACACTCTTATAGATTCTGCTTATGTTCTGTTTTTACATTTCTAGTGGTTATTGACCCAGTCTGTACACTCTCTTATGGATTCTGCTTCCGTTCTGTTTTTACATTTCTAGTGGTTATTGACCCAGTCTGTACACTCTTATAGATTCTGCTTCCGTTCTGTTTTTACATTTCTAGTGGTTATTGACCCAGTCTGTACACTCTTATAGATTCTGCTTCCGTTCTGTTTTTACATTTCTAGTGGTTATTGACCCAGTCTGTACACTCTTATAGATTCTGCTTATGTTCTGTTTTTACATTTCTAGTGGTTATTGACCCAGTCTGTACACTCTTATAGATTCTGCTTCCGTTATGTTTTTACATTTCTAGTGGTTATTGACCCAGTCTGTACACTCTTATAGATTCTGCTTCCGTTCTGTTTTTACATTTCTAGTGGTTATTGACCCAGTCTGTACACTCTTATAGATTCTGCTTCCGTTCTGTTTTTACATTTCTAGTGGTTATTGACCCAGTCTGTACACTCTTATAGATTCTGCTTATGTTCTGTTTTTACATTTCTAGTGGTTATTGACCCAGTCTGTACACTCTTATGGATTCTGCTTCCGTTCTGTTTTTTACATTTCTAGTGGTTATTGACCCAGTCTGTACACTCTCTTATGGATTCTGCTTTCGTTCTGTTTTTACATTTCTAGTGGTTATTGACCCAGTCTGTACACTGTTATAGATTCTGCTTCCGTTATGTTTTTACATTTCTAGTGGTTATTGACCCAGTCTGTACACTCTTATAGATTCTGCTTCCGTTCTGTTTTTACATTTCTAGTGGTTATTGACCCAGTCTGTACACTCTTATGGATTCTGCTTCCGTTCTGTTTTTACATTTCTAGTGGTTATTGACCCAGTCTGTACACTCTTATGGATTCTGCTTCCGTTATGTTTTTACATTTCTAGTGGTTATTGACCCAGTCTGTACACTGTTATAGATTCTGCTTCCGTTCTGTTTTTACATTTCTAGTGGTTATTGACCCAGTCTGTACACTCTTATAGATTCTGCTTCCGTTCTGTTTTTACATTTCTAGTGGTTATTGACCCAGTCTGTACACTCTTATGGATTCTGCTTCCGTTCTGTTTTTACATTTCTAGTGGTTATTGACCCAGTCTGTACACTCTTATAGATTCTGCTTCCGTTCTGTTTTTACATTTCTAGTGGTTATTGACCCAGTCTGTACACTCTTATGGATTCTGCTTCCGTTCTGTTTTTACATTTCTAGTGGTTATTGACCCAGTCTGTACACTCTTATAGATTCTGCTTCCGTTCTGTTTTTACATTTCTAGTGGTTATTGACCCAGTCTGTACACTCTTATGGATTCTGCTTCCGTTCTGTTTTTACATTTCTAGTGGTTATTGACCCAGTCTGTACACTCTTATAGATTCTGCTTCCGTTCTGTTTTTACATTTCTAGTGGTTATTGACCCAGTCTGTACACTCTTATAGATTCTGCTTCCGTTCTGTTTTTACATTTCTAGTGGTTATTGACCCAGTCTGTACACTCTTATAGATTCTGCTCATGTTCTGTTTTTACATTTATGGTGGTTATTGACCCAGTCTGTACACTCTTATAGATTCTGCTTCCGTTCTGTTTTTACATTTCTAGTGGTTATTGACCCAGTCTGTACACTCTTATAGATTCTGCTTCCGTTCTGTTTTTACATTTCTAGTGGTTATTGACCCAGTCTGTACACTCTTATAGATTCTGCTCATGTTCTGTTTTTACATTTATAGTGGTTATTGACCCAGTCTGTACACTCTTATAGATTCTGCTTCCGTTCTGTTTTTACATTTCTAGTGGTTATTGACCCAGTCTGTACACTCTTATAGATTCTGCTTCCGTTCTGTTTTTTACATTTCTAGTGGTTATTGACCCAGTCTGTACACTCTCTTATGGATTCTGCTTCCGTTCTGTTTTTACATTTCTAGTGGTTATTGACCCAGTCTGTACACTCTTATAGATTCTGCTCATGTTCTGTTTTTACATTTATAGTGGTTATTGACCCAGTCTGTACACTCTTATAGATTCTGCTTCCGTTCTGTTTTTACATTTCTAGTGGTTATTGACCCAGTCTGTACACTCTTATAGATTCTGCTTATGTTCTGTTTTTACATTTCTAGTGGTTATTGACCCAGTCTGTACACTCTCTTATGGATTCTGCTTCCGTTCTGTTTTTACATTTCTAGTGGTTATTGACCCAGTCTGTACACTCTTATAGATTCTGCTTCCGTTCTGTTTTTACATTTCTAGTGGTTATTGACCCAGTCTGTACACTCTTATAGATTCTGCTTCCGTTCTGTTTTTACATTTCTAGTGGTTATTGACCCAGTCTGTACACTCTTATAGATTCTGCTTATGTTCTGTTTTTACATTTCTAGTGGTTATTGACCCAGTCTGTACACTCTTATAGATTCTGCTTCCGTTCTGTTTTTACATTTCTAGTGGTTATTGACCCAGTCTGTACACTCTTATGGATTCTGCTTCCGTTCTGTTTTTACACTTCTAGTGGTTATTGACCCAGTCTGTACACTCTTATAGATTCTGCTTCCGTTCTGTTTTTACATTTCTAGTGGTTATTGACCCAGTCTGTACACTCTTATGGATTCTGCTTCCGTTCTGTTTTTACATTTCTAGTGGTTATTGACCCAGTCTGTACACTCTCTTATAGATTCTGCTTCCGTTCTGTTTTTACATTTCTAGTGGTTATTGACCCAGTCTGTACACTCTTATAGATTCTGCTTATGTTCTGTTTTTACATTTCTAGTGGTTATTGACCCAGTCTGTACACTCTCTTATGGATTCTGCTTCCGTTCTGTTTTTACATTTCTAGTGGTTATTGACCCAGTCTGTACACTGTTATAGATTCTGCTTCCGTTATGTTTTTACATTTCTAGTGGTTATTGACCCAGTCTGTACACTCTTATAGATTCTGCTTCCGTTCTGTTTTTACATTTCTAGTGGTTATTGACCCAGTCTGTACACTCTTATGGATTCTGCTTCCGTTCTGTTTTTACATTTCTAGTGGTTATTGACCCAGTCTGTACACTCTTATGGATTCTGCTTCCGTTATGTTTTTACATTTCTAGTGGTTATTGACCCAGTCTGTACACTCTTATAGATTCTGCTTCCGTTCTGTTTTTACATTTCTAGTGGTTATTGACCCAGTCTGTACACTCTTATAGATTCTGCTTCCGTTCTGTTTTTACATTTCTAGTGGTTATTGACCCAGTCTGTACACTCTTATGGATTCTGCTTCCGTTCTGTTTTTACATTTCTAGTGGTTATTGACCCAGTCTGTACACTCTTATAGATTCTGCTTCCGTTCTGTTTTTACATTTCTAGTGGTTATTGACCCAGTCTGTACACTCTTATGGATTCTGCTTCCGTTCTGTTTTTACATTTCTAGTGGTTATTGACCCAGTCTGTACACTCTTATAGATTCTGCTTCCGTTCTGTTTTTACATTTCTAGTGGTTATTGACCCAGTCTGTACACTCTTATGGATTCTGCTTCCGTTCTGTTTTTACATTTCTAGTGGTTATTGACCCAGTCTGTACACTCTTATAGATTCTGCTTCCGTTCTGTTTTTACATTTCTAGTGGTTATTGACCCAGTCTGTACACTCTTATAGATTCTGCTTCCGTTCTGTTTTTACATTTCTAGTGGTTATTGACCCAGTCTGTACACTCTTATAGATTCTGCTCATGTTCTGTTTTTACATTTATGGTGGTTATTGACCCAGTCTGTACACTCTTATAGATTCTGCTTCCGTTCTGTTTTTACATTTCTAGTGGTTATTGACCCAGTCTGTACACTCTTATAGATTCTGCTTCCGTTCTGTTTTTACATTTCTAGTGGTTATTGACCCAGTCTGTACACTCTTATAGATTCTGCTCATGTTCTGTTTTTACATTTATAGTGGTTATTGACCCAGTCTGTACACTCTTATAGATTCTGCTTCCGTTCTGTTTTTACATTTCTAGTGGTTATTGACCCAGTCTGTACACTCTTATAGATTCTGCTTCCGTTCTGTTTTTTACATTTCTAGTGGTTATTGACCCAGTCTGTACACTCTCTTATGGATTCTGCTTCCGTTCTGTTTTTACATTTCTAGTGGTTATTGACCCAGTCTGTACACTCTTATAGATTCTGCTCATGTTCTGTTTTTACATTTATAGTGGTTATTGACCCAGTCTGTACACTCTTATAGATTCTGCTTCCGTTCTGTTTTTACATTTCTAGTGGTTATTGACCCAGTCTGTACACTCTTATAGATTCTGCTTATGTTCTGTTTTTACATTTCTAGTGGTTATTGACCCAGTCTGTACACTCTCTTATGGATTCTGCTTCCGTTCTGTTTTTACATTTCTAGTGGTTATTGACCCAGTCTGTACACTCTTATAGATTCTGCTTCCGTTCTGTTTTTACATTTCTAGTGGTTATTGACCCAGTCTGTACACTCTTATAGATTCTGCTTCCGTTCTGTTTTTACATTTCTAGTGGTTATTGACCCAGTCTGTACACTCTTATAGATTCTGCTTATGTTCTGTTTTTACATTTCTAGTGGTTATTGACCCAGTCTGTACACTCTTATAGATTCTGCTTATGTTCTGTTTTTACATTTCTAGTGGTTATTGACCCAGTCTGTACACTCTTATAGATTCTGCTTCCGTTATGTTTTTACATTTCTAGTGGTTATTGACCCAGTCTGTACACTCTTATAGATTCTGCTTCCGTTCTGTTTTTACATTTCTAGTGGTTATTGACCCAGTCTGTACACTCTTATAGATTCTGCTTCCGTTCTGTTTTTACATTTCTAGTGGTTATTGACCCAGTCTGTACACTCATATAGATTCTGCTTATGTTCTGTTTTTACATTTCTAGTGGTTATTGACCCAGTCTGTACACTCTTATGGATTCTGCTTCCGTTCTGTTTTTTACATTTCTAGTGGTTATTGACCCAGTCTGTACACTCTCTTATGGATTCTGCTTTCGTTCTGTTTTTACATTTCTAGTGGTTATTGACCCAGTCTGTACACTCTTATAGATTCTGCTTCCGTTCTGTTTTTACATTTCTAGTGGTTATTGACCCAGTCTGTACACTCTTATAGATTCTGCTTCCGTTCTGTTTTTACATTTCTAGTGGTTATTGACCCAGTCTGTACACTCTCTTATAGATTCTGCTTCCGTTCTGTTTTTACATTTCTAGTGGTTATTGACCCAGTCTGTACACTCTCTTATGGATTCTGCTTTCGTTCTGTTTTTACATTTCTAGTGGTTATTGACCCAGTCTGTACACTCTTATAGATTCTGCTTCCGTTCTGTTTTTACATTTCTAGTGGTTATTGACCCAGTCTGTACACTCTTATAGATTCTGCTTCCGTTCTGTTTTTACATTTCTAGTGGTTATTGACCCAGTCTGTACACTCTTATGGATTCTGCTTCCGTTCTGTTTTTACACTTCTAGTGGTTATTGACCCAGTCTGTACACTCTTATAGATTCTGCTTATGTTCTGTTTTTACATTTCTAGTGGTTATTGACCCAGTCTGTACACTCTCTTATGGATTCTGCTTCCGTTCTGTTTTTACATTTCTATTGGTTATTGACCCAGTCTGTACACTCTTATAGATTCTGCTTCCGTTATGTTTTTACATTTCTAGTGGTTATTGACCCAGTCTGTACACTCTTATAGATTCTGCTTCCGTTCTGTTTTTACATTTCTAGTGGTTATTGACCCAGTCTGTACACTCTTATAGATTCTGCTTCCGTTCTGTTTTTACATTTCTAGTGGTTATTGACCCAGTCTGTACACTCTTATGGATTCTGCTTCCGTTCTGTTTTTACATTTCTAGTGGTTATTGACCCAGTCTGTACACTCTTATAGATTCTGCTTCCGTTATGTTTTTACATTTCTAGTGGTTATTGACCCAGTCTGTACACTCTTATAGATTCTGCTTCCGTTATGTTTTTACATTTCTAGTGGTTATTGACCCAGTCTGTACACTCTTATGGATTCTGCTTCCGTTCTGTTTTTACATTTCTAGTGGTTATTGACCCAGTCTGTACACTCTTATGGATTCTGCTTCCGTTATGTTTTTACATTTCTAGTGGTTATTGACCCAGTCTGTACACTCTTATAGATTCTGCTTCCGTTCTGTTTTTACATTTCTAGTGGTTATTGACCCAGTCTGTACACTCTTATAGATTCTGCTTCCGTTCTGTTTTTACATTTCTAGTGGTTATTGACCCAGTCTGTACACTCTTATAGATTCTGCTTCCGTTCTGTTTTTACATTTCTAGTGGTTATTGACCCAGTCTGTACACTCTTATGGATTCTGCTTCCGTTCTGTTTTTACATTTCTAGTGGTTATTGACCCAGTCTGTACACTCTTATAGATTCTGCTTCCGTTCTGTTTTTACATTTCTAGTGGTTATTGACCCAGTCTGTACACTCTCTTATAGATTCTGCTTCCGTTCTGTTTTTACATTTCTAGTGGTTATTGACCCAGTCTGTACACTCTTATAGATTCTGCTTCCGTTCTGTTTTTACATTTCTAGTGGTTATTGACCCAGTCTGTACACTCTCTTATAGATTCTGCTTCCGTTCTGTTTTTACATTTCTAGTGGTTATTGACCCAGTCTGTACACTCTTATAGATTCTGCTTCCGTTCTGTTTTTACATTTCTAGTGGTTATTGACCCAGTCTGTACACTCTTATAGATTCTGCTTCCGTTCTGTTTTTACATTTCTAGTGGTTATTGACCCAGTCTGTACACTCTTATGGATTCTGCTTCCGTTCTGTTTTTACATTTCTAGTGGTTATTGACCCAGTCTGTACACTCTTATAGATTCTGCTTCTGTTCTGTTTTTACATTTCTAGTGGTTATTGACCCAGTCTGTACACTCTTATAGATTCTGCTTCCGTTCTGTTTTTACATTTCTAGTGGTTATTGACCCAGTCTGTACACTCTTATGGATTCTGCTTATGTTCTGTTTTTACATTTCTAGTGGTTATTGACCCAGTCTGTACACTCTTATGGATTCTGCTTCCGTTCTGTTTTTACATTTCTAGTGGTTATTGACCCAGTCTGTACACTCTTATAGATTCTGCTTCCGTTCTGTTTTTACATTTCTAGTGGTTATTGACCCAGTCTGTACACTCTCTTATGGATTCTGCTTCCGTTCTGTTTTTACATTTCTAGTGGTTATTGACCCAGTCTGTACACTCTTATAGATTCTGCTTCCGTTCTGTTTTTACATTTCTAGTGGTTATTGACCCAGTCTGTTCACTCTTATGGATTCTGCTTCCGTTCTGTTTTTACATTTCTAGTGGTTATTGACCCAGTCTGTACACTCTTATAGATTCTGCTTATGTTCTGTTTTTACATTTCTAGTGGTTATTGACCCAGTCTGTACACTCTTATAGATTCTGCTTCCGTTCTGTTTTTACATTTCTAGTGGTTATTGACCCAGTCTGTACACTCTTATAGATTCTGCTTCCGTTCTGTTTTTACATTTCTAGTGGTTATTGACCCAGTCTGTACACTCTTATAGATTCTGCTTCCGTTCTGTTTTTACATTTCTAGTGGTTATTGACCCAGTCTGTTCACTCTTATGGATTCTGCTTCCGTTCTGTTTTTACATTTCTAGTGGTTATTGACCCAGTCTGTACACTCTTATAGATTCTGCTTATGTTCTGTTTTTACATTTCTAGTGGTTATTGACCCAGTCTGTACACTCTTATAGATTCTGCTTCCGTTCTGTTTTTACATTTCTAGTGGTTATTGACCCAGTCTGTACACTCTTATGGATTCTGCTTCCGTTCTGTTTTTACATTTCTAGTGGTTATTGACCCAGTCTGTACACTCTTATAGATTCTGCTTCCGTTCTGTTTTTACATTTCTAGTGGTTATTGACCCAGTCTGTACACTCTCTTATGGATTCTGCTTATGTTCTGTTTTTACATTTCTAGTGGTTATTGACCCAGTCTGTACACTCTTATGGATTCTGCTTCCGTTCTGTTTTTACATTTCTAGTGGTTATTGACCCAGTCTGTACACTCTTATAGATTCTGCTTCCGTTCTGTTTTTACATTTCTAGTGGTTATTGGCCCAGTCTGTACACTCTTATAGATTCTGCTTCCGTTCTGTTTTTACATTTCTAGTGGTTATTGACCCAGTCTGTACACTCTTATAGATTCTGCTTCCGTTCTGTTTTTACATTTCTAGTGGTTATTGACCCAGTCTGTACACTCTTATGGATTCTGCTTCCGTTCTGTTTTTACATTTCTAGTGGTTATTGACCCAGTCTGTACACTCTTATAGATTCTGCTTCCGTTCTGTTTTTACATTTCTAGTGGTTATTGACCCAGTCTGTACACTCTTATGGATTCTGCTTATGTTCTGTTTTTACATTTCTAGTGGTTATTGACCCAGTCTGTACACTCTTATATATTCTGCTTCTGTTCTGTTTTTACATTTCTAGTGGTTATTGACCCAGTCTGTACACTCTCTTATAGATTCTGCTTCCGTTCTGTTTTTACATTTCTAGTGGTTATTGACCCAGTCTGTACACTCTTATAGATTCTGCTTCCGTTCTGTTTTTACATTTCTAGTGGTTATTGACCCAGTCTGTACACTCTTATAGATTCTGCTTCCGTTCTGTTTTTACATTTCTAGTGGTTATTGACCCAGTCTGTACACTCTTATAGATTCTGCTTCCGTTCTGTTTTTACATTTCTAGTGGTTATTGACCCAGTCTGTACACTCTTATGGATTCTGCTTCCGTTCTGTTTTTACATTTCTAGTGGTTATTGACCCAGTCTGTACACTCTTATAGATTCTGCTTCCGTTCTGTTTTTACATTTCTAGTGGTTATTGACCCAGTCTGTACACTCTTATGGATTCTGCTTATGTTCTGTTTTTACATTTCTAGTGGTTATTGACCCAGTCTGTACACTCTTATGGATTCTGCTTCCGTTCTGTTTTTACATTTCTAGTGGTTATTGACCCAGTCTGTACACTCTTATAGATTCTGCTTCTGTTCTGTTTTTACATTTCTAGTGGTTATTGACCCAGTCTGTACACTCTCTTATGGATTCTGCTTCCGTTCTGTTTTTACATTTCTTGTGGTTATTGACCCAGTCTGTACACTCTTATAGATTCTGCTTATGTTCTGTTTTTACATTTCTAGTGGTTATTGACCCAGTCTGTACACTCTTATGGATTCTGCTTCCGTTCTGTTTTTACATTTCTAGTGGTTATTGACCCAGTCTGTACACTCTCTTATAGATTCTGCTTATGTTCTGTTTTTACATTTCTAGTGGTTATTGACCCAGTCTGTACACTCTTATAGATTCTGCTTCTGTTCTGTTTTTACATTTCTAGTGGTTATTGACCCAGTCTGTACACTCTTATAGATTCTGCTTCCGTTCTGTTTTTACATTTCTAGTGGTTATTGACCCAGTCTGTACACTCTTATAGATTCTGCTTCCGTTCTGTTTTTACATTTCTAGTGGTTATTGACCCAGTCTGTACACTCTTATAGATTCTGCTTCCGTTCTGTTTTTACATTTCTAGTGGTTATTGACCCAGTCTGTACACTCTCTTATGGATTCTGCTTATGTTCTGTTTTTACATTTCTAGTGGTTATTGACCCAGTCTGTACACTCTTATGGATTCTGCTTCCGTTCTGTTTTTACATTTCTAGTGGTTATTGACCCAGTCTGTACACTCTTATAGATTCTGCTTCCGTTATGTTTTTACATTTCTAGTGGTTATTGACCCAGTCTGTACACTCTTATAGATTCTGCTTCCGTTCTGTTTTTACATTTCTAGTGGTTATTGACCCAGTCTGTTCACTCTTATGGATTCTGCTTCCGTTCTGTTTTTACATTTCTAGTGGTTATTGACCCAGTCTGTACACTCTTATAGATTCTGCTTATGTTCTGTTTTTACATTTCTAGTGGTTATTGACCCAGTCTGTACACTCTTATAGATTCTGCTTCCGTTCTGTTTTTACATTTCTAGTGGTTATTGACCCAGTCTGTACACTCTTATGGATTCTGCTTCCGTTCTGTTTTTACATTTCTAGTGGTTATTGACCCAGTCTGTACACTCTTATAGATTCTGCTTCCGTTCTGTTTTTACATTTCTAGTGGTTATTGACCCAGTCTGTACACTCTCTTATGGATTCTGCTTATGTTCTGTTTTTACATTTCTAGTGGTTATTGACCCAGTCTGTACACTCTTATGGATTCTGCTTCCGTTCTGTTTTTACATTTCTAGTGGTTATTGACCCAGTCTGTACACTCTTATAGATTCTGCTTCCGTTCTGTTTTTACATTTCTAGTGGTTATTGACCCAGTCTGTACACTCTTATAGATTCTGCTTCCGTTCTGTTTTTACATTTCTAGTGGTTATTGACCCAGTCTGTACACTCTTATAGATTCTGCTTCCGTTCTGTTTTTACATTTCTAGTGGTTATTGACCCAGTCTGTACACTCTTATGGATTCTGCTTCCGTTCTGTTTTTACATTTCTAGTGGTTATTGACCCAGTCTGTACACTCTTATAGATTCTGCTTCCGTTCTGTTTTTACATTTCTAGTGGTTATTGACCCAGTCTGTACACTCTTATGGATTCTGCTTATGTTCTGTTTTTACATTTCTAGTGGTTATTGACCCAGTCTGTACACTCTTATATATTCTGCTTCTGTTCTGTTTTTACATTTCTAGTGGTTATTGACCCAGTCTGTACACTCTCTTATAGATTCTGCTTCCGTTCTGTTTTTACATTTCTAGTGGTTATTGACCCAGTCTGTACACTCTTATAGATTCTGCTTCCGTTCTGTTTTTACATTTCTAGTGGTTATTGACCCAGTCTGTACACTCTTATAGATTCTGCTTCCGTTCTGTTTTTACATTTCTAGTGGTTATTGACCCAGTCTGTACACTCTTATAGATTCTGCTTCCGTTCTGTTTTTACATTTCTAGTGGTTATTGACCCAGTCTGTACACTCTTATGGATTCTGCTTCCGTTCTGTTTTTACATTTCTAGTGGTTATTGACCCAGTCTGTACACTCTTATAGATTCTGCTTCCGTTCTGTTTTTACATTTCTAGTGGTTATTGACCCAGTCTGTACACTCTTATGGATTCTGCTTATGTTCTGTTTTTACATTTCTAGTGGTTATTGACCCAGTCTGTACACTCTTATATATTCTGCTTCTGTTCTGTTTTAAAATTTCTAGTGGTTATTGACCCAGTCTGTACACTCTCTTATAGATTCT
Organism: Oncorhynchus mykiss; assembly: GCF_057628025.1. Classification (NCBI taxonomy): domain Eukaryota; kingdom Metazoa; phylum Chordata; class Actinopteri; order Salmoniformes; family Salmonidae; genus Oncorhynchus; species Oncorhynchus mykiss. The sequence goes on along the minus strand of NC_143026.1, from coordinate 15,936,873 downwards.
GCTTCCGTTCTGTTTTTACATTTCTAGTGGTTATTGACCCAGTCTGTACACTCTTATGGATTCTGCTTCCGTTCTGTTTTTACATTTCTAGTGGTTATTGACCCAGTCTGTACACTCTTATAGATTCTGCTTCCGTTCTGTTTTTAAATTTCTAGTGGTTATTGACCCAGTCTGTACACTCTTATAGATTCTGCTTCCGTTCTGTTTTTACATTTCTAGTGGTTATTGACCCAGTCTGTACACTCTTATGGATTCTGCTTCCGTTCTGTTTTTACATTTCTAGTGGTTATTGACCCAGTCTGTACACTCTTATAGATTCTGCTTCCGTTCTGTTTTTACATTTCTAGTGGTTATTGACCCAGTCTGTACACTCTTATAGATTCTGCTTCCGTTCTGTTTTTACATTTCTAGTGGTTATTGACCCAGTCTGTACACTCTTATGGATTCTGCTTCCGTTCTGTTTTTACATTTCTAGTGGTTATTGACCCAGTCTGTACACTCTTATAGATTCTGCTTCTGTTCTGTTTTTACATTTCTAGTGGTTATTGACCCAGTCTGTACACTCTCTTATGGATTCTGCTTCCGTTCTGTTTTTACATTTCTTGTGGTTATTGACCCAGTCTGTACACTCTTATAGATTCTGCTTATGTTCTGTTTTTACATTTCTAGTGGTTATTGACCCAGTCTGTACACTCTTATGGATTCTGCTTCCGTTCTGTTTTTACATTTCTAGTGGTTATTGACCCAGTCTGTACACTCTCTTATAGATTCTGCTTATGTTCTGTTTTTACATTTCTAGTGGTTATTGACCCAGTCTGTACACTCTTATAGATTCTGCTTCTGTTCTGTTTTTACATTTCTAGTGGTTATTGACCCAGTCTGTACACTCTTATAGATTCTGCTTCCGTTCTGTTTTTACATTTCTAGTGGTTATTGACCCAGTCTGTACACTCTTATAGATTCTGCTTCCGTTCTGTTTTTACATTTCTAGTGGTTATTGACCCAGTCTGTACACTCTCTTATGGATTCTGCTTATGTTCTGTTTTTACATTTCTAGTGGTTATTGACCCAGTCTGTACACTCTTATGGATTCTGCTTCCGTTCTGTTTTTACATTTCTAGTGGTTATTGACCCAGTCTGTACACTCTTATGGATTCTGCTTCCGTTATGTTTTTACATTTCTAGTGGTTATTGACCCAGTCTGTACACTCTTATAGATTCTGCTTCCGTTCTGTTTTTACATTTCTAGTGGTTATTGACCCAGTCTGTACACTCTTATAGATTCTGCTTCCGTTCTGTTTTTACATTTCTAGTGGTTATTGACCCAGTCTGTACACTCTTATGGATTCTGCTTCCGTTCTGTTTTTACATTTCTAGTGGTTATTGACCCAGTCTGTACACTCATATAGATTCTGCTTCCGTTCTGTTTTTACATTTCTAGTGGTTATTGACCCAGTCTGTACACTCTTATGGATTCTGCTTCCGTTCTGTTTTTACATTTCTAGTGGTTATTGACCCAGTCTGTACACTCTTATAGATTCTGCTTCCGTTCTGTTTTTACATTTCTAGTGGTTATTGACCCAGTCTGTACACTCTTATGGATTCTGCTTCCGTTCATTTTTTACATTTCTAGTGGTTATTGACCCAGTCTGTACACTCTTATAGATTCTGCTTCCGTTCTGTTTTTACATTTCTAGTGGTTATTGACCCAGTCTGTACACTCTCTTATAGATTCTGCTTCCGTTCTGTTTTTACATTTCTAGTGGTTATTGACCCAGTCTGTACACTCTTATAGATTCTGCTTCCGTTCTGTTTTTACATTTCTAGTGGTTATTGACCCAGTCTGTACACTCTCTTATAGATTCTGCTTCCGTTCTGTTTTTACATTTCTAGTGGTTATTGACCCAGTCTGTACACTCTTATAGATTCTGCTTCCGTTCTGTTTTTACATTTCTAGTGGTTATTGACCCAGTCTGTACACTCTTATAGATTCTGCTTCCGTTCTGTTTTTACATTTCTAGTGGTTATTGACCCAGTCTGTACACTCTCTTATGGATTCTGCTTCCGTTCTGTTTTTACATTTCTAGTGGTTATTGACCCAGTCTGTACACTCTTATAGATTCTGCTTCCGTTCTGTTTTTACATTTCTAGTGGTTATTGACCCAGTCTGTACACTCTCTTATAGATTCTGCTTCCATTCTGTTTTTACATTTCTAGTGGTTATTGACCCAGTCTGTACACTCTTATAGATTCTGCTTCCGTTCTGTTTTTACATTTCTAGTGGTTATTGACCCAGTCTGTACACTCTCTTATAGATTCTGCTTCCGTTCTGTTTTTACATTTCTAGTGGTTATTGACCCAGTCTGTACACTCTTATGGATTCTGCTTCCGTTCTGTTTTTACATTTCTAGTGGTTATTGACCCAGTCTGTACACTCTTATGGATTCTGCTTCCGTTCTGTTTTTACATTTCTTGTGGTTATTGACCCAGTCTGTACACTCTTATAGATTCTGCTTATGTTCTGTTTTTACATTTCTAGTGGTTATTGACCCAGTCTGTACACTCTTATGGATTCTGCTTCCGTTCTGTTTTTACATTTCTAGTGGTTATTGACCCAGTCTGTACACTCTCTTATAGATTCTGCTTATGTTCTGTTTTTACATTTCTAGTGGTTATTGACCCAGTCTGTACACTCTTATAGATTCTGCTTCTGTTCTGTTTTTACATTTCTAGTGGTTATTGACCCAGTCTGTACACTCTTATAGATTCTGCTTCCGTTCTGTTTTTACATTTCTAGTGGTTATTGACCCAGTCTGTACACTCTTATAGATTCTGCTTCCGTTCTGTTTTTACATTTCTAGTGGTTATTGACCCAGTCTGTACACTCTTATAGATTCTGCTTCCGTTCTGTTTTTACATTTCTAGTGGTTATTGACCCAGTCTGTACACTCTCTTATGGATTCTGCTTATGTTCTGTTTTTACATTTCTAGTGGTTATTGACCCAGTCTGTACACTCTTATGGATTCTGCTTCCGTTCTGTTTTTACATTTCTAGTGGTTATTGACCCAGTCTGTACACTCTTATGGATTCTGCTTCCGTTATGTTTTTACATTTCTAGTGGTTATTGACCCAGTCTGTACACTCTTATAGATTCTGCTTCCGTTCTGTTTTTACATTTCTAGTGGTTATTGACCCAGTCTGTACACTCTTATAGATTCTGCTTCCGTTCTGTTTTTACATTTCTAGTGGTTATTGACCCAGTCTGTACACTCTTATGGATTCTGCTTCCGTTCTGTTTTTACATTTCTAGTGGTTATTGACCCAGTCTGTACACTCATATAGATTCTGCTTCCGTTCTGTTTTTACATTTCTAGTGGTTATTGACCCAGTCTGTACACTCTTATGGATTCTGCTTCCGTTCTGTTTTTACATTTCTAGTGGTTATTGACCCAGTCTGTACACTCTTATAGATTCTGCTTCCGTTCTGTTTTTACATTTCTAGTGGTTATTGACCCAGTCTGTACACTCTTATGGATTCTGCTTCCGTTCTGTTTTTACATTTCTAGTGGTTATTGACCCAGTCTGTACACTCTTATAGATTCTGCTTCCGTTCTGTTTTTACATTTCTAGTGGTTATTGACCCAGTCTGTACACTCTCTTATAGATTCTGCTTCCGTTCTGTTTTTACATTTCTAGTGGTTATTGACCCAGTCTGTACACTCTTATAGATTCTGCTTCCGTTCTGTTTTTACATTTCTAGTGGTTATTGACCCAGTCTGTACACTCTCTTATAGATTCTGCTTCCGTTCTGTTTTTACATTTCTAGTGGTTATTGACCCAGTCTGTACACTCTTATAGATTCTGCTTCCGTTCTGTTTTTTCATTTCTAGTGGTTATTGACCCAGTCTGTACACTCTTATAGATTCTGCTTCCGTTCTGTTTTTACATTTCTAGTGGTTATTGACCCAGTCTGTACACTCTCTTATGGATTCTGCTTCCGTTCTGTTTTTACATTTCTAGTGGTTATTGACCCAGTCTGTACACTCTTATAGATTCTGCTTCCGTTCTGTTTTTACATTTCTAGTGGTTATTGACCCAGTCTGTACACTCTCTTATAGATTCTGCTTCCATTCTGTTTTTACATTTCTAGTGGTTATTGACCCAGTCTGTACACTCTTATAGATTCTGCTTCCGTTCTGTTTTTACATTTCTAGTGGTTATTGACCCAGTCTGTACACTCTCTTATAGATTCTGCTTCCGTTCTGTTTTTACATTTCTAGTGGTTATTGACCCAGTCTGTACACTCTTATGGATTCTGCTTCCGTTCTGTTTTTACATTTCTAGTGGTTATTGACCCAGTCTGTACACTCTTATGGATTCTGCTTCCGTTCTGTTTTTACATTTCTAGTGGTTATTGACCCAGTCTGTACACTCTTATGGATTCTGCTTCCGTTCTGTTTTTACATTTCTAGTGGTTATTGACCCAGTCTGTACACTCTTATAGATTCTGCTTCCGTTCTGTTTTTACATTTCTAGTGGTTATTGACCCAGTCTGTACACTCTTATGGATTCTGCTTCCGTTCTGTTTTTACATTTCTAGTGGTTATTGACCCAGTCTGTACACTCTTATAGATTCTGCTTCCGTTCTGTTTTTACATTTCTAGTGGTTATTGACCCAGTCTGTACACTCTCTTATAGATTCTGCTTCCGTTCTGTTTTTACATTTCTAGTGGTTATTGACCCAGTCTGTACACTCTTATAGATTCTGCTTCCGTTCTGTTTTTACATTTCTAGTGGTTATTGACCCAGTCTGTACACTCTCTTATAGATTCTGCTTCCGTTCTGTTTTTACATTTCTAGTGGTTATTGACCCAGTCTGTACACTCTTATAGATTCTGCTTCCGTTCTGTTTTTTCATTTCTAGTGGTTATTGACCCAGTCTGTACACTCTTATAGATTCTGCTTCCGTTCTGTTTTTACATTTCTAGTGGTTATTGACCCAGTCTGTACACTCTCTTATGGATTCTGCTTCCGTTCTGTTTTTACATTTCTAGTGGTTATTGACCCAGTCTGTACACTCTTATAGATTCTGCTTCCGTTCTGTTTTTACATTTCTAGTGGTTATTGACCCAGTCTGTACACTCTCTTATAGATTCTGCTTCCATTCTGTTTTTACATTTCTAGTGGTTATTGACCCAGTCTGTACACTCTTATAGATTCTGCTTCCGTTCTGTTTTTACATTTCTAGTGGTTATTGACCCAGTCTGTACACTCTCTTATAGATTCTGCTTCCGTTCTGTTTTTACATTTCTAGTGGTTATTGACCCAGTCTGTACACTCTTATGGATTCTGCTTCCGTTCTGTTTTTACATTTCTAGTGGTTATTGACCCAGTCTGTACACTCTTATGGATTCTGCTTCCGTTCTGTTTTTACATTTCTAGTGGTTATTGACCCAGTCTGTACACTCTTATAGATTCTGCTTCCGTTCTGTTTTTACATTTCTAGTGGTTATTGACCCAGTCTGTACACTCTTATGGATTCTGCTTATGTTCTGTTTTTACATTTCTAGTGGTTATTGACCCAGTCTGTACACTCTTATGGATTCTGCTTCCGTTCTGTTTTTACATTTCTAGTGGTTATTGACCCAGTCTGTACACTCTTATAGATTCTGCTTCCGTTCTGTTTTTACATTTCTAGTGGTTATTGACCCAGTCTGTACACTCTCTTATGGATTCTGCTTCCGTTCTGTTTTTACATTTCTAGTGGTTATTGACCCAGTCTGTACACTCTTATAGATTCTGCTTCCGTTCTGTTTTTACATTTCTAGTGGTTATTGACCCAGTCTGTTCACTCTTATGGATTCTGCTTCCGTTCTGTTTTTACATTTCTAGTGGTTATTGACCCAGTCTGTACACTCTTATAGATTCTGCTTATGTTCTGTTTTTACATTTCTAGTGGTTATTGACCCAGTCTGTACACTCTTATAGATTCTGCTTCCGTTCTGTTTTTACATTTCTAGTGGTTATTGACCCAGTCTGTACACTCTCTTATGGATTCTGCTTCCGTTCTGTTTTTACATTTCTAGTGGTTATTGACCCAGTCTGTACACTCTTATAGATTCTGCTTCCGTTCTGTTTTTACATTTCTAGTGGTTATTGACCCAGTCTGTTCACTCTTATGGATTCTGCTTCCGTTCTGTTTTTACATTTCTAGTGGTTATTGACCCAGTCTGTACACTCTTATAGATTCTGCTTATGTTCTGTTTTTACATTTCTAGTGGTTATTGACCCAGTCTGTACACTCTTATAGATTCTGCTTCCGTTCTGTTTTTACATTTCTAGTGGTTATTGACCCAGTCTGTACACTCTTATGGATTCTGCTTCCGTTCTGTTTTTACATTTCTAGTGGTTATTGACCCAGTCTGTACACTCTTATGGATTCTGCTTCCGTTCTGTTTTTACATTTCTAGTGGTTATTGACCCAGTCTGTACACTCTTATAGATTCTGCTTCCGTTCTGTTTTTACATTTCTAGTGGTTATTGACCCAGTCTGTACACTCTCTTATAGATTCTGCTTCCGTTCTGTTTTTACATTTCTAGTGGTTATTGACCCAGTCTGTACACTCTTATAGATTCTGCTTCCGTTCTGTTTTTACATTTCTAGTGGTTATTGACCCAGTCTGTACACTCTCTTATAGATTCTGCTTCCGTTCTGTTTTTACATTTCTAGTGGTTATTGACCCAGTCTGTACACTCTTATAGATTCTGCTTCCGTTCTGTTTTTACATTTCTAGTGGTTATTGACCCAGTCTGTACACTCTTATAGATTCTGCTTCCGTTCTGTTTTTACATTTCTAGTGGTTATTGACCCAGTCTGTACACTCTCTTATAGATTCTGCTTCCGTTCTGTTTTTACATTTCTAGTGGTTATTGACCCAGTCTGTACACTCTTATAGATTCTGCTTCCGTTCTGTTTTTTCATTTCTAGTGGTTATTGACCCAGTCTGTACACTCTTATAGATTCTGCTTCCGTTCTGTTTTTACATTTCTAGTGGTTATTGACCCAGTCTGTACACTCTCTTATGGATTCTGCTTCCGTTCTGTTTTTACATTTCTAGTGGTTATTGACCCAGTCTGTACACTCTTATAGATTCTGCTTCCGTTCTGTTTTTACATTTCTAGTGGTTATTGACCCAGTCTGTACACTCTCTTATAGATTCTGCTTCCATTCTGTTTTTACATTTCTAGTGGTTATTGACCCAGTCTGTACACTCTTATAGATTCTGCTTCCGTTCTGTTTTTACATTTCTAGTGGTTATTGACCCAGTCTGTACACTCTCTTATAGATTCTGCTTCCGTTCTGTTTTTACATTTCTAGTGGTTATTGACCCAGTCTGTACACTCTTATGGATTCTGCTTCCGTTCTGTTTTTACATTTCTAGTGGTTATTGACCCAGTCTGTACACTCTTATGGATTCTGCTTCCGTTCTGTTTTTACATTTCTAGTGGTTATTGACCCAGTCTGTACACTCTTATGGATTCTGCTTCCGTTCTGTTTTTACATTTCTAGTGGTTATTGACCCAGTCTGTACACTCTTATAGATTCTGCTTCCGTTCTGTTTTTACATTTCTAGTGGTTATTGACCCAGTCTGTACACTCTTATGGATTCTGCTTCCGTTCTGTTTTTACATTTCTAGTGGTTATTGACCCAGTCTGTACACTCTTATAGATTCTGCTTCCGTTCTGTTTTTACATTTCTAGTGGTTATTGACCCAGTCTGTACACTCTCTTATAGATTCTGCTTCCGTTCTGTTTTTACATTTCTAGTGGTTATTGACCCAGTCTGTACACTCTTATAGATTCTGCTTCCGTTCTGTTTTTACATTTCTAGTGGTTATTGACCCAGTCTGTACACTCTCTTATAGATTCTGCTTCCGTTCTGTTTTTACATTTCTAGTGGTTATTGACCCAGTCTGTACACTCTTATAGATTCTGCTTCCGTTCTGTTTTTTCATTTCTAGTGGTTATTGACCCAGTCTGTACACTCTTATAGATTCTGCTTCCGTTCTGTTTTTACATTTCTAGTGGTTATTGACCCAGTCTGTACACTCTCTTATGGATTCTGCTTCCGTTCTGTTTTTACATTTCTAGTGGTTATTGACCCAGTCTGTACACTCTTATAGATTCTGCTTCCGTTCTGTTTTTACATTTCTAGTGGTTATTGACCCAGTCTGTACACTCTCTTATAGATTCTGCTTCCATTCTGTTTTTACATTTCTAGTGGTTATTGACCCAGTCTGTACACTCTTATAGATTCTGCTTCCGTTCTGTTTTTACATTTCTAGTGGTTATTGACCCAGTCTGTACACTCTCTTATAGATTCTGCTTCCGTTCTGTTTTTACATTTCTAGTGGTTATTGACCCAGTCTGTACACTCTTATGGATTCTGCTTCCGTTCTGTTTTTACATTTCTAGTGGTTATTGACCCAGTCTGTACACTCTTATGGATTCTGCTTCCGTTCTGTTTTTACATTTCTAGTGGTTATTGACCCAGTCTGTACACTCTTATAGATTCTGCTTCCGTTCTGTTTTTACATTTCTAGTGGTTATTGACCCAGTCTGTACACTCTTATGGATTCTGCTTATGTTCTGTTTTTACATTTCTAGTGGTTATTGACCCAGTCTGTACACTCTTATGGATTCTGCTTCCGTTCTGTTTTTACATTTCTAGTGGTTATTGACCCAGTCTGTACACTCTTATAGATTCTGCTTCCGTTCTGTTTTTACATTTCTAGTGGTTATTGACCCAGTCTGTACACTCTCTTATGGATTCTGCTTCCGTTCTGTTTTTACATTTCTAGTGGTTATTGACCCAGTCTGTACACTCTTATAGATTCTGCTTCCGTTCTGTTTTTACATTTCTAGTGGTTATTGACCCAGTCTGTTCACTCTTATGGATTCTGCTTCCGTTCTGTTTTTACATTTCTAGTGGTTATTGACCCAGTCTGTACACTCTCTTATGGATTCTGCTTCCGTTCTGTTTTTACATTTCTAGTGGTTATTGACCCAGTCTGTACACTCTTATAGATTCTGCTTCCGTTCTGTTTTTACATTTCTAGTGGTTATTGACCCAGTCTGTACACTCTCTTATAGATTCTGCTTCCATTCTGTTTTTACATTTCTAGTGGTTATTGACCCAGTCTGTACACTCTTATAGATTCTGCTTCCGTTCTGTTTTTACATTTCTAGTGGTTATTGACCCAGTCTGTACACTCTCTTATAGATTCTGCTTCCGTTCTGTTTTTACATTTCTAGTGGTTATTGACCCAGTCTGTACACTCTTATGGATTCTGCTTCCGTTCTGTTTTTACATTTCTAGTGGTTATTGACCCAGTCTGTACACTCTTATGGATTCTGCTTCCGTTCTGTTTTTACATTTCTAGTGGTTATTGACCCAGTCTGTACACTCTTATAGATTCTGCTTCCGTTCTGTTTTTACATTTCTAGTGGTTATTGACCCAGTCTGTACACTCTTATGGATTCTGCTTATGTTCTGTTTTTACATTTCTAGTGGTTATTGACCCAGTCTGTACACTCTTATGGATTCTGCTTCCGTTCTGTTTTTACATTTCTAGTGGTTATTGACCCAGTCTGTACACTCTTATAGATTCTGCTTCCGTTCTGTTTTTACATTTCTAGTGGTTATTGACCCAGTCTGTACACTCTCTTATGGATTCTGCTTCCGTTCTGTTTTTACATTTCTAGTGGTTATTGACCCAGTCTGTACACTCTTATAGATTCTGCTTCCGTTCTGTTTTTACATTTCTAGTGGTTATTGACCCAGTCTGTTCACTCTTATGGATTCTGCTTCCGTTCTGTTTTTACATTTCTAGTGGTTATTGACCCAGTCTGTACACTCTTATAGATTCTGCTTATGTTCTGTTTTTACATTTCTAGTGGTTATTGACCCAGTCTGTACACTCTTATAGATTCTGCTTCCGTTCTGTTTTTACATTTCTAGTGGTTATTGACCCAGTCTGTACACTCTCTTATGGATTCTGCTTCCGTTCTGTTTTTACATTTCTAGTGGTTATTGACCCAGTCTGTACACTCTTATAGATTCTGCTTCCGTTCTGTTTTTACATTTCTAGTGGTTATTGACCCAGTCTGTTCACTCTTATGGATTCTGCTTCCGTTCTGTTTTTACATTTCTAGTGGTTATTGACCCAGTCTGTACACTCTTATAGATTCTGCTTATGTTCTGTTTTTACATTTCTAGTGGTTATTGACCCAGTCTGTACACTCTTATAGATTCTGCTTCCGTTCTGTTTTTACATTTCTAGTGGTTATTGACCCAGTCTGTACACTCTTATGGATTCTGCTTCCGTTCTGTTTTTACATTTCTAGTGGTTATTGACCCAGTCTGTACACTCTTATGGATTCTGCTTCCGTTCTGTTTTTACATTTCTAGTGGTTATTGACCCAGTCTGTACACTCTTATAGATTCTGCTTCCGTTCTGTTTTTACATTTCTAGTGGTTATTGACCCAGTCTGTACACTCTCTTATAGATTCTGCTTCCGTTCTGTTTTTACATTTCTAGTGGTTATTGACCCAGTCTGTACACTCTTATAGATTCTGCTTCCGTTCTGTTTTTACATTTCTAGTGGTTATTGACCCAGTCTGTACACTCTCTTATAGATTCTGCTTCCGTTCTGTTTTTACATTTCTAGTGGTTATTGACCCAGTCTGTACACTCTTATAGATTCTGCTTCCGTTCTGTTTTTACATTTCTAGTGGTTATTGACCCAGTCTGTACACTCTTATAGATTCTGCTTCCGTTCTGTTTTTACATTTCTAGTGGTTATTGACCCAGTCTGTACACTCTCTTATGGATTCTGCTTCCGTTCTGTTTTTACATTTCTAGTGGTTATTGACCCAGTCTGTACACTCTTATAGATTCTGCTTCCGTTCTGTTTTTACATTTCTAGTGGTTATTGACCCAGTCTGTACACTCTCTTATAGATTCTGCTTCCATTCTGTTTTTACATTTCTAGTGGTTATTGACCCAGTCTGTACACTCTTATAGATTCTGCTTCCGTTCTGTTTTTACATTTCTAGTGGTTATTGACCCAGTCTGTACACTCTCTTATAGATTCTGCTTCCGTTCTGTTTTTACATTTCTAGTGGTTATTGACCCAGTCTGTACACTCTTATGGATTCTGCTTCCGTTCTGTTTTTACATTTCTAGTGGTTATTGACCCAGTCTGTACACTCTTATGGATTCTGCTTCCGTTCTGTTTTTACATTTCTAGTGGTTATTGACCCAGTCTGTACACTCTTATAGATTCTGCTTCCGTTCTGTTTTTACATTTCTAGTGGTTATTGACCCAGTCTGTACACTCTTATGGATTCTGCTTATGTTCTGTTTTTACATTTCTAGTGGTTATTGACCCAGTCTGTACACTCTTATGGATTCTGCTTCCGTTCTGTTTTTACATTTCTAGTGGTTATTGACCCAGTCTGTACACTCTCTTATGGATTCTGCTTCCGTTCTGTTTTTACATTTCTAGTGGTTATTGACCCAGTCTGTACACTCTTATAGATTCTGCTTCCGTTCTGTTTTTACATTTCTAGTGGTTATTGACCCAGTCTGTTCACTCTTATGGATTCTGCTTCCGTTCTGTTTTTACATTTCTAGTGGTTATTGACCCAGTCTGTACACTCTTATAGATTCTGCTTATGTTCTGTTTTTACATTTCTAGTGGTTATTGACCCAGTCTGTACACTCTTATAGATTCTGCTTCCGTTCTGTTTTTACATTTCTAGTGGTTATTGACCCAGTCTGTACACTCTCTTATGGATTCTGCTTCCGTTCTGTTTTTACATTTCTAGTGGTTATTGACCCAGTCTGTACACTCTTATAGATTCTGCTTCCGTTCTGTTTTTACATTTCTAGTGGTTATTGACCCAGTCTGTTCACTCTTATGGATTCTGCTTCCGTTCTGTTTTTACATTTCTAGTGGTTATTGACCCAGTCTGTACACTCTTATAGATTCTGCTTATGTTCTGTTTTTACATTTCTAGTGGTTATTGACCCAGTCTGTACACTCTTATAGATTCTGCTTCCGTTCTGTTTTTACATTTCTAGTGGTTATTGACCCAGTCTGTACACTCTCTTATGGATTCTGCTTCCGTTCTGTTTTTACATTTCTAGTGGTTATTGACCCAGTCTGTACACTCTTATAGATTCTGCTTCCGTTCTGTTTTTACATTTCTAGTGGTTATTGACCCAGTCTGTTCACTCTTATGGATTCTGCTTCCGTTCTGTTTTTACATTTCTAGTGGTTATTGACCCAGTCTGTACACTCTTATAGATTCTGCTTATGTTCTGTTTTTACATTTCTAGTGGTTATTGACCCAGTCTGTACACTCTTATAGATTCTGCTTCCGTTCTGTTTTTACATTTCTAGTGGTTATTGACCCAGTCTGTACACTCTCTTATGGATTCTGCTTCCGTTCTGTTTTTACATTTCTAGTGGTTATTGACCCAGTCTGTACACTCTTATAGATTCTGCTTCCGTTCTGTTTTTACATTTCTAGTGGTTATTGACCCAGTCTGTTCACTCTTATGGATTCTGCTTCCGTTCTGTTTTTACATTTCTAGTGGTTATTGACCCAGTCTGTACACTCTTATAGATTCTGCTTATGTTCTGTTTTTACATTTCTAGTGGTTATTGACCCAGTCTGTACACTCTTATAGATTCTGCTTCCGTTCTGTTTTTACATTTCTAGTGGTTATTGACCCAGTCTGTACACTCTTATGGATTCTGCTTCCGTTCTGTTTTTACATTTCTAGTGGTTATTGACCCAGTCTGTACACTCTTATAGATTCTGCTTCCGTTCTGTTTTTACATTTCTAGTGGTTATTGACCCAGTCTGTACACTCTCTTATGGATTCTGCTTATGTTCTGTTTTTACATTTCTAGTGGTTATTGACCCAGTCTGTACACTCTTATGGATTCTGCTTCCGTTCTGTTTTTACATTTCTAGTGGTTATTGACCCAGTCTGTACACTCTTATAGATTCTGCTTCCGTTCTGTTTTTACATTTCTAGTGGTTATTGACCCAGTCTGTTCACTCTTATGGATTCTGCTTCCGTTCTGTTTTTACATTTCTAGTGGTTATTGACCCAGTCTGTACACTCTTATAGATTCTGCTTATGTTCTGTTTTTACATTTCTAGTGGTTATTGACCCAGTCTGTACACTCTTATAGATTCTGCTTCCGTTCTGTTTTTACATTTCTAGTGGTTATTGACCCAGTCTGTACACTCTCTTATGGATTCTGCTTCCGTTCTGTTTTTACATTTCTAGTGGTTATTGACCCAGTCTGTACACTCTTATAGATTCTGCTTCCGTTCTGTTTTTACATTTCTAGTGGTTATTGACCCAGTCTGTTCACTCTTATGGATTCTGCTTCCGTTCTGTTTTTACATTTCTAGTGGTTATTGACCCAGTCTGTACACTCTTATAGATTCTGCTTATGTTCTGTTTTTACATTTCTAGTGGTTATTGACCCAGTCTGTACACTCTTATAGATTCTGCTTCCGTTCTGTTTTTACATTTCTAGTGGTTATTGACCCAGTCTGTACACTCTTATGGATTCTGCTTCCGTTCTGTTTTTACATTTCTAGTGGTTATTGACCCAGTCTGTACACTCTTATGGATTCTGCTTCCGTTCTGTTTTTACATTTCTAGTGGTTATTGACCCAGTCTGTACACTCTTATAGATTCTGCTTCCGTTCTGTTTTTACATTTCTAGTGGTTATTGACCCAGTCTGTACACTCTCTTATGGATTCTGCTTATGTTCTGTTTTTACATTTCTAGTGGTTATTGACCCAGTCTGTACACTCTTATGGATTCTGCTTCCGTTCTGTTTTTACATTTCTAGTGGTTATTGACCCAGTCTGTACACTCTTATAGATTCTGCTTCCGTTCTGTTTTTACATTTCTAGTGGTTATTGACCCAGTCTGTACACTCTTATAGATTCTGCTTCCGTTCTGTTTTTACATTTCTAGTGGTTATTGACCCAGTCTGTACACTCTTATGGATTCTGCTTCCGTTCTGTTTTTACATTTCTAGTGGTTATTGACCCAGTCTGTACACTCTTATGGATTCTGCTTCCGTTCTGTTTTTACATTTCTAGTGGTTGACCCAGTCTGTACACTCTTATAGATTCTGCTTCCGTTCTGTTTTTACATTTCTAGTGGTTATTGACCCAGTCTGTACACTCTTATGGATTCTGCTTATGTTCTGTTTTTACATTTCTAGTGGTTATTGACCCAGTCTGTACACTCTTATATATTCTGCTTCTGTTCTGTTTTTACATTTCTAGTGGTTATTGACCCAGTCTGTACACTCTCTTATAGATTCTGCTTCCGTTCTGTTTTTACATTTCTAGTGGTTATTGACCCAGTCTGTACACTCTTATGGATTCTGCTTCCGTTCTGTTTTTACATTTCTAGTGGTTATTGACCCAGTCTGTACACTCTTATAGATTCTGCTTCCGTTCTGTTTTTAAATTTCTAGTGGTTATTGACCCAGTCTGTACACTCTTATAGATTCTGCTTCCGTTCTGTTTTTACATTTCTAGTGGTTATTGACCCAGTCTGTACACTCTTATGGATTCTGCTTCCGTTCTGTTTTTATATTTCTAGTGGTTATTGACCCAGTCTGTACACTCTTATAGATTCTGCTTCCGTTCTGTTTTTACATTTCTAGTGGTTATTGACCCAGTCTGTACACTCTTATAGATTCTGCTTCCGTTCTGTTTTTACATTTCTAGTGGTTATTGACCCAGTCTGTACACTCTCTTATGGATTCTGCTTCCGTTCTGTTTTTACATTTCTAGTGGTTATTGACCCAGTCTGTTCACTCTTATGGATTCTGCTTCCGTTCTGTTTTTACATTTCTAGTGGTTATTGACCCAGTCTGTACACTCTTATAGATTCTGCTTATGTTCTGTTTTTACATTTCTAGTGGTTATTGACCCAGTCTGTACACTCTTATAGATTCTGCTTCCGTTCTGTTTTTACATTTCTAGTGGTTATTGACCCAGTCTGTACACTCTCTTATGGATTCTGCTTCCGTTCTGTTTTTACATTTCTAGTGGTTATTGACCCAGTCTGTACACTCTTATAGATTCTGCTTCCGTTCTGTTTTTACATTTCTAGTGGTTATTGACCCAGTCTGTTCACTCTTATGGATTCTGCTTCCGTTCTGTTTTTACATTTCTAGTGGTTATTGACGCAGTCTGTACACTCTTATAGATTCTGCTTATGTTCTGTTTTTACATTTCTAGTGGTTATTGACCCAGTCTGTACACTCTTATAGATTCTGCTTCCGTTCTGTTTTTACATTTCTAGTGGTTATTGACCCAGTCTGTACACTCTTATGGATTCTGCTTCCGTTCTGTTTTTACATTTCTAGTGGTTATTGACCCAGTCTGTACACTCTTATAGATTCTGCTTCCGTTCTGTTTTTACATTTCTAGTGGTTATTGACCCAGTCTGTACACTCTCTTATGGATTCTGCTTATGTTCTGTTTTTACATTTCTAGTGGTTATTGACCCAGTCTGTACACTCTTATGGATTCTGCTTCCGTTCTGTTTTTACATTTCTAGTGGTTATTGACCCAGTCTGTACACTCTTATAGATTCTGCTTCCGTTCTGTTTTTACATTTCTAGTGGTTATTGACCCAGTCTGTACACTCTTATAGATTCTGCTTCCGTTCTGTTTTTACATTTCTAGTGGTTATTGACCCAGTCTGTACACTCTTATAGATTCTGCTTCCGTTCTGTTTTTACATTTCTAGTGGTTATTGACCCAGTCTGTACACTCTTATGGATTCTGCTTCCGTTCTGTTTTTACATTTCTAGTGGTTGACCCAGTCTGTACACTCTTATAGATTCTGCTTCCGTTCTGTTTTTACATTTCTAGTGGTTATTGACCCAGTCTGTACACTCTTATGGATTCTGCTTATGTTCTGTTTTTACATTTCTAGTGGTTATTGACCCAGTCTGTACACTCTTATATATTCTGCTTCTGTTCTGTTTTTACATTTCTAGTGGTTATTGACCCAGTCTGTACACTCTCTTATAGATTCTGCTTCCGTTCTGTTTTTACATTTCTAGTGGTTATTGACCCAGTCTGTACACTCTTATGGATTCTGCTTCCGTTCTGTTTTTACATTTCTAGTGGTTATTGACCCAGTCTGTACACTCTTATAGATTCTGCTTCCGTTCTGTTTTTAAATTTCTAGTGGTTATTGACCCAGTCTGTACACTCTTATAGATTCTGCTTCCGTTCTGTTTTTACATTTCTAGTGGTTATTGACCCAGTCTGTACACTCTTATGGATTCTGCTTCCGTTCTGTTTTTATATTTCTAGTGGTTATTGACCCAGTCTGTACACTCTTATAGATTCTGCTTCCGTTCTGTTTTTACATTTCTAGTGGTTATTGACCCAGTCTGTACACTCTTATAGATTCTGCTTCCGTTCTGTTTTTACATTTCTAGTGGTTATTGACCCAGTCTGTACACTCTTATGGATTCTGCTTCCGTTCTGTTTTTACATTTCTAGTGGTTATTGACCCAGTCTGTACACTCTTATAGATTCTGCTTCTGTTCTGTTTTTACATTTCTAGTGGTTATTGACCCAGTCTGTACACTCTCTTATGGATTCTGCTTCCGTTCTGTTTTTACATTTCTTGTGGTTATTGACCCAGTCTGTACACTCTTATAGATTCTGCTTATGTTCTGTTTTTACATTTCTAGTGGTTATTGACCCAGTCTGTACACTCTTATGGATTCTGCTTCCGTTCTGTTTTTACATTTCTAGTGGTTATTGACCCAGTCTGTACACTCTCTTATAGATTCTGCTTATGTTCTGTTTTTACATTTCTAGTGGTTATTGACCCAGTCTGTACACTCTTATAGATTCTGCTTCTGTTCTGTTTTTACATTTCTAGTGGTTATTGACCCAGTCTGTACACTCTTATAGATTCTGCTTCCGTTCTGTTTTTACATTTCTAGTGGTTATTGACCCAGTCTGTACACTCTTATAGATTCTGCTTCCGTTCTGTTTTTACATTTCTAGTGGTTATTGACCCAGTCTGTACACTCTTATAGATTCTGCTTCCGTTCTGTTTTTACATTTCTAGTGGTTATTGACCCAGTCTGTACACTCTCTTATGGATTCTGCTTATGTTCTGTTTTTACATTTCTAGTGGTTATTGACCCAGTCTGTACACTCTCTTATGGATTCTGCTTATGTTCTGTTTTTACATTTCTAGTGGTTATTGACCCAGTCTGTACACTCTTATAGATTCTGCTTCCGTTCTGTTTTTACATTTCTAGTGGTTATTGACCCAGTCTGTACACTCTTATAGATTCTGTTTCCGGTCTGTTTTTACATTTCTAGTGGTTATTGACCCAGTCTGTACACTCTCTTATAGATTCTGCTTCCGTTCTGTTTTTACATTTCTAGTGGTTATTGACCCAGTCTGTACACTCTTATAGATTCTGCTTCCGTTCTGTTTTTACATTTCTAGTGGTTATTGACCCAGTCTGTACACACTCTTATAGATTCTGCTTCCGTTCTGTTTTTACATTTCTAGTGGTTATTGACCCAGTCTGTACACTCTCTTATAGATTCTGCTTCCGTTCTGTTTTTAAATTTCTAGTGGTTATTGACCCAGTCTGTACACTCTTATAGATTCTGCTTCCGTTCTGTTTTTACATTTCTAGTGGTTATTGACCCAGTCTGTACACTCTTATAGATTCTGCTTCCATTCTGTTTTTACATTTCTAGTGGTTATTGACCCAGTCTGTACACTCTTATATTTTCTGCTTCCGTTCTGTTTTTACATTTCTAGTGGTTATTGACCCAGTCTGTACACTCTTATGGATTCTGCTTATGTTCTGTTTTTACATTTCTAGTGGTTATTGACCCAGTCTGTACACTCTTATAGATTCTGCTTCCGTTCTGTTTTTACATTTCTAGTGGTTATTGACCCAGTCTGTACACTCTTATAGATTCTGCTTCCGTTCTGTTTTTACATTTCTAGTGGTTATTGACCCAGTCTGTACACTCTTATAGATTCTGCTTCCGTTCTGTTTTTACATTTCTAGTGGTTATTGACCCAGTCTGTACACTCTTATGGATTCTGCTTCCGTTCTGTTTTTACATTTCTAGTGGTTATTGACCCAGTCTGTACACTCTTATAGATTCTGCTTCTGTTCTGTTTTTACATTTCTAGTGGTTATTGACCCAGTCTGTACACTCTCTTATGGATTCTGCTTCCGTTCTGTTTTTACATTTCTTGTGGTTATTGACCCAGTCTGTACACTCTTATAGATTCTGCTTATGTTCTGTTTTTACATTTCTAGTGGTTATTGACCCAGTCTGTACACTCTTATGGATTCTGCTTCCGTTCTGTTTTTACATTTCTAGTGGTTATTGACCCAGTCTGTACACTCTCTTATAGATTCTGCTTATGTTCTGTTTTTACATTTCTAGTGGTTATTGACCCAGTCTGTACACTCTTATAGATTCTGCTTCTGTTCTGTTTTTACATTTCTAGTGGTTATTGACCCAGTCTGTACACTCTTATAGATTCTGCTTCCGTTCTGTTTTTACATTTCTAGTGGTTATTGACCCAGTCTGTACACTCTTATAGATTCTGCTTCCGTTCTGTTTTTACATTTCTAGTGGTTATTGACCCAGTCTGTACACTCTTATAGATTCTGCTTCCGTTCTGTTTTTACATTTCTAGTGGTTATTGACCCAGTCTGTACACTCTCTTATGGATTCTGCTTATGTTCTGTTTTTACATTTCTAGTGGTTATTGACCCAGTCTGTACACTCTCTTATGGATTCTGCTTATGTTCTGTTTTTACATTTCTAGTGGTTATTGACCCAGTCTGTACACTCTTATAGATTCTGCTTCCGTTCTGTTTTTACATTTCTAGTGGTTATTGACCCAGTCTGTACACTCTTATAGATTCTGTTTCCGGTCTGTTTTTACATTTCTAGTGGTTATTGACCCAGTCTGTACACTCTCTTATAGATTCTGCTTCCGTTCTGTTTTTACATTTCTAGTGGTTATTGACCCAGTCTGTACACTCTTATAGATTCTGCTTCCGTTCTGTTTTTACATTTCTAGTGGTTATTGACCCAGTCTGTACACACTCTTATAGATTCTGCTTCCGTTCTGTTTTTACATTTCTAGTGGTTATTGACCCAGTCTGTACACTCTCTTATAGATTCTGCTTCCGTTCTGTTTTTAAATTTCTAGTGGTTATTGACCCAGTCTGTACACTCTTATAGATTCTGCTTCCGTTCTGTTTTTACATTTCTAGTGGTTATTGACCCAGTCTGTACACTCTTATAGATTCTGCTTCCATTCTGTTTTTACATTTCTAGTGGTTATTGACCCAGTCTGTACACTCTTATATTTTCTGCTTCCGTTCTGTTTTTACATTTCTAGTGGTTATTGACCCAGTCTGTACACTCTTATGGATTCTGCTTATGTTCTGTTTTTACATTTCTAGTGGTTATTGACCCAGTCTGTACACTCTTATAGATTCTGCTTCCGTTCTGTTTTTACATTTCTAGTGGTTATTGACCCAGTCTGTACACTCTTATAGATTCTGCTTCCGTTCTGTTTTTACATTTCTAGTGGTTATTGACCCAGTCTGTACACTCTTATAGATTCTGCTTCTGTTCTGTTTTTACATTTCTAGTGGTTATTGACCCAGTCTGTACACTCTCTTATAGATTCTGCTTCCGTTCTGTTTTTACATTTCTAGTGGTTATTGACCCAGTCTGTACACTCTTTTGGATTCTGCTTCCGTTCTGTTTTTACATTTCTAGTGGTTATTGACCCAGTCTGTACACTCTCTTATAGATTCTGCTTCCGTTCTGTTTTTACATTTCTAGTGGTTATTGACCCAGTCTGTACACTCTTATAGATTCTGCTTCCGTTCTGTTTTTACATTTCTAGTGGTTATTGACCCAGTCTGTACACTCTTATAGATTCTGCTTCTGTTCTGTTTTTACATTTCTAGTGGTTATTGACCCAGTCTGTACACTCTTATAGATTCTGCTTCCGTTCTGTTTTTACATTTCTAGTGGTTATTGACCCAGTCTGTACACTCTTATGGATTCTGCTTCCGTTCTGTTTTTACATTTCTAGTGGTTATTGACCCAGTCTGTACACTCTCTTATGGATTCTGCTTCCGTTCTGTTTTTACATTTCTAGTGGTTATTGACCCAGTCTGTACACTCTTATAGATTCTGCTTCCGTTCTGTTTTTACATTTCTAGTGGTTATTGACCCAGTCTGTACACTCTCTTATGGATTCTGCTTCCGTTCTGTTTTTACATTTCTAGTGGTTATTGACCCAGTCTGTACACTCTTATAGATTCTGCTTCCGTTATGTTTTTACATTTCTAGTGGTTATTGACCCAGTCTGTACACTCTCTTATAGATTCTGCTTCCGTTCTGTTTTTACATTTCTAGTGGTTATTGACCCAGTCTGTACACTCTTATGGATTCTGCTTCCGTTCTGTTTTTACATTTCTAGTGGTTATTGACCCAGTCTGTACACTCTTATAGATTCTGCTTATGTTCTGTTTTTACATTTCTAGTGGTTATTGACCCAGTCTGTACACTCTTATAGATTCTGCTTCCGTTCTGTTTTTACATTTCTAGTGGTTATTGACCCAGTCTGTACACTCTTATAGATTCTGCTTCCGTTCTGTTTTTACATTTCTAGTGGTTATTGACCCAGTCTGTACACTCTCTTATGGATTCTGCTTCCGTTCTGTTTTTACATGTCCAGTGGTTAACTCTTTGTTTATCCAGCTCTGTCCATTCACCTGAGCTCAGCCTTTATTCTGCTTACACATGTCTTATTCATTAGCCCTATGTTTTCTGTCTGAATATGTCTGGGAGGTCATTCTAGATACTTGTAAATCAAACAGTCATGAATTTTTCACCTGCAGTAATGTTCCAACATCTCGTGGAAAGCCTTCCCAGGAAGAGTGGAGGATGTTATAGCAGCAAAGGGGGGACCAACTCCATATTAATGCCCATGGTTTTCGAATGAGATGTTCAACGACCAGGTATCCACATACTTTTGGTCATGTAGTGTATTTCAGGATGTTGTGTATCCCTGGAAATAATCAGAATTCGGGTATGGGGTAAGTTTAGCATGGATCCGCCTCGGGGGTAAGTGTGTGATGTCCTGTGACATCGGGGCATGGTGCTGGTAGGTCAAAGTTTAATTCATGGAATGCAGGTGTGCTATATCATATATCTTAAATGTAGGGCTACATTCAGATATAGATCTCTGTTCAAAATCACTTACCGTTCCATTTCTTGACCAGTTGTCTGGGACAAGTATGTTGTTTCAGTGTGCAAGGTCTCTGCATTTTGAGGCTACTAAGCCCATGAAATCAGTCTGAAATGATTGACATGTTCATCAAGCTCAGACTCCATGTCATCAGATAAGACCTCGTGTGCCTCTGCTACTCTATCCTCTCCTTCACATGTTAGTTTTATTTTTTGTCATTGTGCCTCTTCAGTGTCATTCCGTCTATTTTGTCATCCCTTGCTGCTGCTCAAGGGGACTTATTCTCTTATGTCACTAAATCGGCTGCTCTCTCAAGAACCTCAAGGGTGGCTAAACCCCTGCTTGTTTTACTTTTGTATACAGAGGGCCTGATGCACTGTAACAAAAAGTTAATATGCATGACACATTGCAAAACTACTATGCATAAAACTCATTAGGGATGCACAATATATCGGTGAGCTCGGAATCGGACGGTATTAATTTAGCGCCGATGTCAAAGCTGACGTGCCTATACCTACATAACATGATGTAATGATGCCACGAAAAATATGATAATCTTGGTTGTGAATGAAACGACTGAACAATGAAACAGCACAGCAAGTAAGTGAAAGAAATAGGTTTTGTTTGTTTTACTGGTAATGGGAACATATGTAAATGCCAACAAAATAACTTTTTGGTGTGTGTGTTTCAACTATTTAACTACTACAATGCTTAAAATGACTCAAATGTTTTAAATTGGTTATCGGTGTCAAGTTCTTTGGCAAGGAAAATATCGGTATCGGCCAAAAATGTCATATCGGTGCATCCCAAACACTGACCAAATGTAGTCATTGGTGGCCATTGGCTCAACTTACCCCAAGGCAAACATTCTGACTGTATTAGCCCACACAGCTACAAGGATGCACTTTCATGCTAAGTTTAGCACCTCATTTTGTAGCTTGAGAACCCAACTGATGTACAAAACAATCGTAAAACGATCTACTTTGGTTTAGACACAAGCATCAAGAAACACATTTATCTGACTTTGAGACAATCTATTTTTTATTTTACTTAACTTACTTACCATTTTTTCCATGTGGATGTTTCCTTCACAGACTCTATGAAATGATGCCCTCTTTCTAGATATTTGGTCACATGATTCATTTTGTGTACGGTTTCCTAGAAGTAAGGGGTGGCTCAACTTACCCCACTCCCCTACCAATAAATGAGGTCATCTTTTTGTACTTTTCTGCAACCTAGACACTTCCACTGGAGTAGTTCCAACTGACCGTTTTGGTCGTGACACATTTGTTCTCTTGAAAGAATGTACAAGTAAAAACAAATAGCACACATTTACTGTGAAGTTTACAGTGTAATAAAATGCTCATCTGGAATAGTTCATTTATTATTATAACTTCAAACAAAAATAATCTCTACAAAAACTATTCAAATAATGTCATATTATATTGATACTTTTCTTTTTTTCTCTTCTTTCAGACTGATAAGTTTAAATTCTGTTTTACTCCTGAATACTGTGTGAAGATAAAATCTTGCTAAACTGTGGCGACTCATTCCTATAACAACCATTATAGTGACTAAAATCTTAATATTGATAACCCTCTGGATATTGTAATAATGATGTATAATCTCAGCGTCTGTCGGTGGGCACATAACATACAATAACAACTGAAGAAGATGAAATAAAAAAAATGTCAAAGGTGAAAACAAGTCTGTAATTTTGAGTCGAAGATGTGAAACCTGGTTTACAGTATATTCTACATAGACCTCAGCAGCAAATCTGCTCCCAGCCCAGCCCTCCCCAAGTCTAGCCAAACACACTCCCCGTCTGTCTGTCTGGAGCAGTAAGTGCAGGGTCTCGAGAAGAGGGGCACATTAATTCAATGAATTAAGACAAAGGAAATGTACTTGTGTTACATCAGCAATTCCTCCCTTTTCTTCATAGTGAACAGTAGTGATTTAAAGTGTTAAACGAACAGTCGTTTGCTCGTTTAATAATAATTATGCTTTTTGGTATGAAATCGAGATTCCTCCAGCTCAAGATTAAAGGGAGAGAGACGGGGGGTTTGGTTGTATGATTTTCCTCCACCTTCCTCTGTTCTCTCTGAAGTCATTCTCTTGTTTTACTCTCACACGTTCCCCGAGTCAGTGAGGTGTGTGTGTGTGGGTGGATGTGTATTTGCAGACCTTTCCCAACCTAACCTCCTCTAAGGATCCACACACACAACAGTTCCCCCTGTGTTTGAGGGGGCAGCAGGTGACTCAGTGTGCAGTTAAAGTGGCCAGAAGGTGGGGTAGCAGGACACAGAGCAGTAGGGGGGCGAGGAGGTGGGGGGTACAGGCCGTGTTGCAGGCCTTGTCCCCCTCGCAGCGTGACTGTTGGCACAGCATGCCCTTAAACTCTGGGGGACAGATACACTTCTGGTTCTGGGAGCACGTCCCGCCGTTCTGACATAGGAGCAGTTCTTCGTCACACACGTTGGCTGTGAGAGAGAGAGAGAGGGGGAGGGAGAAGCAGAAAGAGGTGAATGAAGTGATCGAGACGGTGAGGATGGAGGTAGAGTAGGTGTAGATGAGGGAGAGAAGAGGATGAAAGCGAGAGAGGAGGTTGAGGAAGGTGATTGAAGGGATCGAGACGGTGAGGATGGAGGTAGAGAAGGTGTAGATGAGGGAGAGAAGAGGATGAAAGCGAGAGAGGAGGTTGAGGAAGGTGATTGAAGGGATTGAGACGGTGAGGATGGAGGGAGAGAAGGTGTAGATGAGGTAGAGAGAGAGAAGAGGATGAAAGCGAGAGAGGTTGAGGAAGGTGATTGAAGGGATACAGGAAAGAGAGGGAGATATAGTGGCAAAACAACAAGGTTCCATGTAAGATAAAAGGAGGATGGGGGAGTAAAGAGCAAAGAGAATAAAGAGAGGAGTAAAATAGGAGAGAGAGATCGGGGGAAGATGAGAAGAGGAGTATTGCCACAGAAATAACAAGATGGGGAAGAGAGATGAAGGGAGCAATGAAAGTATATCGATAGAGAGAGGGGGGGAAGAAATAAGAAAATATGAATTATCCTAGCCTCGAGCTCAGCAACGAATAACACCTACCTTTTCTGACATCTTTTTCCCTGTTCTTTTGGAGCAGGCACTTTCTCTGAATCAGAGTAATGTCTCTATTTTTGTTCAGAAGTCTCTTATACATTTCTTAGTTGTCTGTAAATCATAGGCTGAATGAAAAAGGGGTGGGAAATAACATGCAGGTAGTTTTTATACTGTACAAGATATTTGGCCTAAAACACACAGTGTGTGTTTACAAGAGAGAGTGTGTGTGTGTGTGTGTGTGTGTGTGTGTGTGTGTCACAGCGTGTGTGCATGCATCATGTGTGTGCATGTGCGGGGGTGTGATGTAAAGACCTGTGAAGATTTGTAGGGCATGATGACAAAAGTATGCTCAAAGCTTTTATGTTCTGGAGCTCTCTGTGTATCATGCATGTTTATGTTACCGAAAACCTTTTTACTCTCTCACCTTAATCTAATATGGGATCCACTGTGCTCTACTGATTGACCCAATTGGCTAACTAACAAACTGCAGTAAGGAGGGATTCCAAAGCCAGCCTCAGAGAGAAAAGGAGGCTGGGGCTGTATGTGTTTGAGACTGGCCCTGACTCTATGGGATATGATAGGGGGAAGGAGGGTTAAGGTGTTACACACACACACACACAACCCCCCCCCCCCCCCCCCCCCCCCCCCCCACACACACACATATCTACACCCCACACACACACACACAGCCAAGTGCATATCTCCCCCTCCCCCTGTATACTCACAGTAACAGCCTTGTTTCCAGTAGTACCCAGGGAAACAGTCATCACACTTGGGCCCCGTAGCGCCGTCTTTACACTGGCAGAAGCCTGTTCCATTACACCGGTCATGGACAGAACCCATCTGGTTACAGTTACACTCTGGGGATCGAGGGGGATAGAGGGGGGGAGAGGGGGATAGAGGGATAGAGGAAGAGGGGGATAGAGGGGGATAGAGGGGTAGAGGGGGATGGAGGAAGAGGGGGATAGAGGGAGAGGGGGAGGGGGGTAGAGGGAGAGGGGGATAGAGGGGGATAGGGAGAGAGGAATGGAGAAAGAGATGGAGGGAGGGAGCGAGGAAGGCATGTTAGAAAATATATTTATTTTTAAGTTAATTTGGTGTATGTGTGCATGTGTAAAACTCTCTCTCCTGTATTGATTCAATGCCAGTCTCTGTGTGCCAGTAGCCTGGCAGGTGAGCTAAGGGGGCCCTCATTTGTGCTGACTCCAAGGCCTGGACCTGCCCCCACTGTGACAGTTATCCTCCCGACTTTCCTTGTGCCCCCCTTCTACCCTCCTCCAGCTCTCCTCCTACCTTCTTCCCACCCTCCTGCTACCCTCCTCCAGCCCCCCACCTCTCACCTGCAGATGGACTACATCAACACTAGTCAGCTCCACAGAGCATCCAGGAGTAATAATAGTCTGATCTACATTCAGCTCCACAGAGAATCCAGGAGGATTAATAGTCTGATCTACATTCAGCTCCACAGAGAATCCAGGAGGAATAATAGTCTGATCACAGTGAGTCAGTGTTTTTACTGTCTATCTGTTTAGCAGTTTTTTTTGGCAGTTTGTTTGGAGATGCTGATCTCTAAACTGTATTTCTGATCAATGACGTCTTGGTGGATCAACATTTCGTACTGTTTGTGTAACACACAATGCCTAATGATTATTCTGCAATAAATACACACACACACACACACATTGTGACTGACCGATGCAGACACCCTCGTCGTCTAGTTCGGCGGACGCGTTTCTGAAGTATCCCAGTCTGCAGTGTTGGCAGTTCTGTCCTCTGGTATTGTGCTTGCAGCTGACGCACGTCACGATGTTCAGATAGTCTATGTAGCTGCAGCGGTTAGAGTGGCCGTAGCACTCACAGTCTGGGAACAGAGAGGAGAGTTAGTGGTCGTAGCACTCACAGTCTGGGAACAGAGAGGAGAGTTAGTGGTCGTAGCACTCACAGTCTGGGAACAGAGAGGATAGTTAGAGTGGCCGTAGCACTCACAGTCTGGGAACAGAGAGGAGAGTTAGTGGCCGTAGCACTCACAGCCCAGTCTGGGAACAGAGAGGGTAGTTAGAGTGGTCGTAGCACTCACAGTCTGGCAACAGAGAGGAGAGTTAGTGGCCGTAGCACTCACAGTCCAGTCTGGGAACAGAGAGGGTAGTTAGAGTGGTCGTAGCACTCACAGTCCAGTCTGGGAACAGAGAGGAGAGTTAGTGGCCGTAGCACTCACAGTCCAGTCTGGGAACAGAGAGGATAGTTAGAGTGGTCGTAGCACTCACAGTCTGGGAACAGAGAGGAGAGTTAGTGGCCGTAGCACTCACAGTCCAGTCTGGGAACAGAGAGGGTAGTTAGTGGCCGTAGCACTCACAGTCTGGGAACAGAGAGGATAGTTAGTGGTCGTAGCACTCACAGTCTGGGAACAGAGAGGAGAGTTAGTGGTCGTAGCACTCACAGTCTGGGAACAGAGAGGATAGTTAGAGTGGCCGTAGCACTCACAGTCTGGGAACAGAGAGGAGAGTTAGTGGCCGTAGCACTCACAGTCCAGTCTGGGAACAGAGAGGAGAGTTAGAGTGGTCGTAGCACTCACAGTCCAGTCTGGGAACAGAGAGGAGAGTTAGTGGCCGTAGCACTCACAGTCCAGTCTGGGAACAGAGAGGATAGTTAGAGTGGTCGTAGCACTCACAGTCTGGGAACAGAGAGGATAGTTAGAGTGGTCGTAGCACTCACAGTCTGGGAACAGAGAGGATAGTTAGTGGTCGTAGCACTCAGTCTGGGAACAGAGAGGATAGTTAGTGGTCGTAGCACTCACAGTCTGGGAACAGAGAGGAGAGTTAGTGGTCGTAGCACTCACAGTCTGGGAACAGAGAGGATAGTTAGAGTGGTCGTAGCACTCACAGTCTGGGAACAGAGAGGAGAGTTAGTGGACGTAGCACTCACAGTCTGGGAACAGAGAGGATAGTTAGAGTGGTCGTAGCACTCACAGTCTGGGAACAGAGAGGAGAGTTAGTGGTCGTAGCACTCACAGTCTGGGAACAGAGAGGAGAGTTAGTGGCCGTAGCACTCACAGTCTGGGAACAGAGAGGATAGTTAGTGGCCGTAGCACTCACAGTCTGGGAACAGAGAGGATAGTTAGTGGTCGTAGCACTCGCAGTCTGGGAACAGAGAGGAGAGTTGTGGTGATGAACAGTGGGACATAGGACAGATGTAGGTTCAGTACATGGCCAGACAGCAGGCCACAGAGACTGGGGGAATGAAGTTTCTAGGGTTTTCTGTATTGCATGTGTTGTAGCGTTTTGGTTTGTATGCTGACTTCACTAAATGAATGGACAGTATTATTACATAATGAGCCATAGAGATGGTTGTGGTATGGTGGAGACATGGCATACAGTAAGTTGGAGATGTTAGAGGATGGTTAGGACCAAAGAACGCTAGAGAATGATCCCATTGAGAAACGGTCTCTGGACCACCAGAATTGTTTGAAATCACATCCAGTCGTCGTGGCCCTTATTGTAAGAAACAGTTACAGTAGCTTTAGGTGTATGAATGATTTGGGAACGCTGCAAATATCGTGCCCTGCGTTTGTCCATCTGCGAGTCAAAAGGCATCCTCATCGATTCATTATCTTAGTGTCTGACTCACAACTTGTTAAAGACAGACTTCAGATAACTTCAGATAACTCCCCCCCCCCACCAGTCTATACTGGTGTGTGTGTGTGTGTGTGTGTGTGTGTGTGTGTGTGTGTGTGTGTATTTCGTGGGGAGGTTGTCCTGTGTGTTTGCCTGTTTGTGTTATGCCTGTGTATATTTGTGCCTGTTTTGTGCAAACATGCACACGTGTGTGTGTGTGTGTGTGTATGCTGGCCGTGTGTGTGTTGTGGTCAGGGATTTGTTTGTGTTTTAATGCAGGGAAGATTAGAGGCCTGGTGTAAGAAGATCCTCATTCCTGACACAACTTCTACCTCCCATTATACAGTAGGTCTTCATCTATTCTCTATCGATCTGATGCTTATATAGTGTCTATACTGCATCCCAAATGGCACCCTATTCCCTATGTAGTGGACTACTTTTGACCAGGGCTCATAGGACTGTAGGGTATAGGGTGCCATTTGGAACAGAAGCTATACCTGCTTGTACATATGATACTGTCTGTTCTATATTCCTCAATCTGTGCAGTCCACAGGGTGACTTCCTTCAACTAAGTTGAATTTAATATGGTAAACCAGGAAGCTAAAAACCCATGTCATAATCACCTGGTTTTATTAATGTATTTACAGACCAAATCTCAATGTAGCGCGTCCCCAACCAAAGTGTGTGTGTGTGAGTGAGTGAATCCTTCCTGTGATATTCTTTGGTGAGGTTTGTACATAATTAAGCTTTTATTAAGCTTCAGAAGTCGGCTGCAACGTGTGTGTGTGTGTGCGCTACGAGGCATCGCTGTCCTCTAAAGAGGAGTTTACTAAGCATGTTTATGCAAATACACATTTAAATGCACATTAAAAAGTCTAAGTTTAGCTGTTTAATCAGCCGTCAAATTATTATTTTATTATTGTTTGGTTGATGACGCCGCTGAAATATTTATGGGCTGTTTTGAGAGGGGAGAACCGCCGGTGAGAAGAGTCACATAAAATACACACACACACACACACACACAGGCACACACACACACACACACAGGCACACACACACACACACACATAAAATGCTTCTCTCAGCTATAAAACAAAGGTTAGGGGAGAAACGTTACACGGTAATTATATATAACTGCCCAATTACTCCACAGACGGCAGAGAGAGAGAGCACCGGGACATAGTTCCACAGACGGCAGAGAGAGAGAGCACCGGGACATAGTTCCACAGACGGCAGAGAGAGAGAGCACCGGGACATAGTTCCACAGACGGCAGAGAGAGAGAGCACCGGGACATAGTTCCACAGACGGCAGAGAGAGAGAGCACCGGGACATAGTTCCACAGACGGTAGAGAGAGAGAGCACCGGGACATAGTTCCACAGATGGCAGAGAGAGAGAGCACTGGGACATAGTTCCACAGACGGCAGAGAGAGAGAGCACTGGGACATAGTTCCACAGACGGCAGAGAGAGAGAGCACCGGGACATAGTTCCACAGATGGCAGAGAGAGAGAGCACCGGGACATAGTTCCACAAATATATGCAAAGTCAAGATGGGACTTTATTTATGGAAGGCTGTAAAAGAAAATAGTAACAAGGGGAGATACTGTTATTTTGAAGGTTTCGTAGGCCTATATTCCTGGACAGTTGTTAAATCTGGGGGACGAAATGATATCTGACACAAGAGAGGTGTTGGACAGGGATAGCAATGATAGCAATGACAAGATAGTGACAGTAACTAGGACATCTTGATGCTTACCTTGTGAGCCAAACAATACCAACATGATGATAAGAAATGACACAGTCAGAGAAGGAAGAACTGAAACATGCAGAGAGATGGAATCTTTCCACAGTTTTTGACACCAATCTGGTCATTCAGACAGAGACCAAAAACTGTTTTCTTCGATACTACTCTACTACTGACTCCATGCCACTCGAACTAACTCTACTGACTCAATGCTATTCAACTAACTCTACTGACTCAATGCTATTCAACTAGCTCTACTGACTCAATGCTATTCAACTAGCTCTACTGACTCAATGCTATTCAACTGAGTCTAGTGACTCAATGCTACTCAACTAACTCAAAACCACTCTACTAACTCTACTGACTCAATAACACTCTACTAACTCTTCACTAACTCAACTCAATGCTAGCTACTCCACTAGCACCACTGATGGTAAGCCTACAAAAGAGGATTCCATGGTGCTCCAGTGTCCTGTAAACATCCTCAGTCACTCCCCTGCTAGCTATTCTTGTTCAGTGTCTTACCTTTGAAATCATCGTATATGATCCCATACAACTGTCTGGCCTCAGGCTCTCCTCCTGAGATCAAGAGCTTGAGAATCCCTTTAGGAGATGAACGAATCTTTGTTTTAGATGGGTTTCCTGGATCCAACCTGAGTCAATCTACACACAATACCCCATAATGACAAAACGAAAAAAGGTTTTTGCTAATTTGTTAAAAATAAAAAAACAGATGTACCTTATTTACATAAATATTTAAGTATTCAGTCCCTTTGCTATGAGACTCGAAATTGAG
The DNA here is from genome assembly GCF_057628025.1 of Oncorhynchus mykiss. Lineage (NCBI taxonomy): Eukaryota > Metazoa > Chordata > Actinopteri > Salmoniformes > Salmonidae > Oncorhynchus > Oncorhynchus mykiss. The sequence continues at coordinate 15,906,216 of NC_143026.1, read as the reverse complement.
CTCCAGTGCATCCTGTTTCTGTTCATCATCGAGATGTTTCTACATCTTGATTGGGGTCCACCTGTGGTTAATTCAATTTATTGGACATGATTTGGAAACGATCACACCCGTCTATATAAGGTCCCACAGTTGACAGTGCATGTCAGAGAAACAACCAAGCCATGAGGTCGAAGGAATTGATCGTAGAGCTCCGAGACAGGATTGTGTCGAGGCATAGATCTGGGAAAAGGTGACAAAAAATGTCTGCAGCATTGAAGGTCCCCATGAACAGTGGCCTCCATCATTCCTAAATGGAAGAAGTTTGGAACAACCAAGACACTTCCTAGAGCTGGCCGCCCGGCCAAACAGAGCAATCGGGGGAGAAGGGCCTTGGTCAGGGAGGTGACCAAGAACCCAATGGTCACTCTGACAAAGCTCCAGAGTTTCTCTGTGGAGATGGGAGAACATTTCAGAAGGAACTCCTCAGTAAAAGGCACATGAAGGTTCACCTTCCAACAGGACAACGACCCTAAGCGCACAGCCAAGACAACGCAGGAGTGGCTTCGGGACAAGTCTCTGAATGTCCTTGAGTGGCCCTGCCAGATCCCGGACTTGAACTCGATCGAACATCTCTGGAGAGACCTGAAAACAGCTGTGCAGCGACACTCCTTGAGAGGATCTGCAGAGAAGAACGGGAGAAACTCCCCAAATACAGGTGTGCCAAGCTTGTACCATCATACCCAAGAAGACCCGAGGCTGTAATCACAGCCCAAGGTGCTTCAAAAAAGTACTGAGTTAAAAATCTGTTTTTTCTTTGTAATTAGGGGGTATTGTGTTAGATTGATGAGGGAAAAAAACAATTGAATCCATTATAGAATAAGGCTGTAACGTAACAAAATGTGGAAAAAGTGAAGGGGTCTGAATCCTTTCCAAATGCATTGTATGGAGAGGTAGGTCCATACAGATATACATCTAGAAAGGGTGATGTTATGGAGCAGAGCCCCAATGTCCTGCAATGAAACAGTTTGTCAGACATCTTGCTTGAGGGCAGTTCTAAACCAGCTAGTTTCATCTTTATGGGTTGGTCATCACCTAGTTATACAGTATTAAGGATATGGCTTGGGAGAGGTGGAGTCTACCGGATCCTAGCCTACATGGTATGTACACTACACACTAGCCAATGTACAGTACTTGAGTTCTACCTTTCTTTTTTGCAAACTCTCCCTCCTCTTCACTCTCTTCCTCCTCCCACTTTTTCTTCTTCTTCTCCTCTCTCCCAGGGGGCTCTAAGGTCTCCTGACCCCAGATTTCCCATTCAGGGGGTATGGGAACTTCCTCTGGATCACCACAGAGGAAGAGTGAGAGATCTGAAATCTATTGCTCTACAGGTTGATTAGTGCTGTCTGACTGTTCCCAGTAGCTCCAACTTCGACAGGCTTCGACTGATCAACAGCTCTACACATTGACTGGTCATGTCTGAAGGAGAATCTACTGTACGCCAACTTGTATTTGCTTTTGAACTATACACACCTATGCACTGGTCTATACCAACTCATACATTCACTAGCACTACACACTAGCTCCATACATGTACAACTCATCTAGGGAAGATACCTTCAGGGTTGCTTTCTGTGTCCTCCTCTTTCCCCTCTTGCTCTCCTTCTTTCTCAGAAGGTTTTCCTGTCTCCTCTACTTCAGGAGTAGGAGAGACTGTGAGCACTGACAGGTCACATCATTTGTTTGTTTGTTCATTAGTGTTTTTGTTTGTTCCTTCGTTCGTCCTCTTTTCATTCATTCATCTATTCATCCATCCATTATACTATTGTACCTACTATTGTACTAGTCCAGTCTAGTTCATAGCAACACAATGAGTTATAAAACTACTAACTAATGAAGTCCATTGAAATCCTACACAATGACAGATACCTTCTGCCTCAATCTCCTTCTCTTTCTCCACCACTGCTTCCCTTTCTCTCAATCCCTCACTCTCTCCAGGGCCCTCTTCCTCAGGTTGGGGGGGAACTGTGAATGTCAGAAAGGGTCCAAAAAACAGACACATCACAATTTGTTCACTTCGCCTTGCCCCCCCCATATGAGCTAGAATCTACAGGTCACGCTAGAAAGAGAATATTGTTTTTCCCACTTTCTCAAATGACTTTACACAGCTAGAAAGCTATAACCTTTATATCTCTCCTTCTCTGTTGTCTTCTCGTTCTTTTCCTCCATCCGCTCCACTTTCCTAGAGGGCTTCTCGCTTTTCCCAGAGTCCTCTGCTTCAGGTTTTGAGGAGGCTGTGTGCGAGTACCAGTGAAACATTTTTTTTTACCATCAGAGTGGGACCAAGGGGACTGCACATCATATGGCTACTTCATCATAGTCACGGCTCAATTAACTAATGGCATGCTAATATGATCCATGACAATAGCAGGCTCTTGACAGACCTCATCTATCATCGATTTTCTTTTCTGTACCTGAAAGTTGGTGAGTAATGTGTATTACTCTGTCTGTTCACAACATCATGGCAACAAGTAGACTTCTACACGTGAATGTTCCATTACACTCTAAATTCAATGCACAACGATTAGGCCTGTACTTTTTCCCAATCTTTTTATCCTTTCTCCTCCACTCCCTCTTTCTCCTCCACTCCCTCTTATCCTCCACTCCCTCTTTCTCCTCCACTCCCTCTTTCTCCTCCACTCCCTCTTCTCCTCCACTCCCTCTTTCTCCTCCACTCCCTCTTTCTCCTCCACTCCCTCTTTCTCCTCCACTCCCTCTTTCTCCTCCACTCCCTCTTTCTCCTCCACCCCCTCTTTCTCCTCCACTCCCTCTTTCTCCTCCACTCCCTCTTTCTCCTCCACTCCCTCTTTCTCCTCCACCCCCTCTTTCTCCTCCACTCCCTCTTTCTCCTCCACTCCCTCTTCTCCTCCACTCCTCCACTACCTCTTTCTCCTCCACTCTTTCTTTCTCCTCCACTCCTTCTTTCTCCTCCACTCCCTCTTCTCCTCCACTCCCTCTTCTCCTCCACTCCCTCTTTCTCCTCCACTCCCTCTTTCTCCTCCACACCCTCTTTCTCCTCCACTCCCTCTTTCTCCTCCACTCCCTCTTTCTCCTCCACTCCCTCTTTCTCCTCCACTCCCTCTTCTCCTCCACTCCCTCTTTCTCCTCCACTCCCTCTTTCTCCTCCACTCCCTCTTTCTCCTCCACTCCCTCTTTCTCCTCCACTCCCTCTTCTCCTCCACTCCCTCTTCTCCTCCACTCCCTCTTCTCCTCCACTCCCTCTTTCTCCTCCACTCCCTCTTTCTCCTCCACTCCCTCTTCTCCTCCACCCCCTCTTTCTCCTCCACTCCCTCTTTCTCCTCCACTCCCTCTTTCTCCTCCCCCCCCTCTTTCTCCTCCACTCCCTCTTTCTCCTCCACTCCCTCTTTCTCCTCCACTCCCTCTTCTCCTCCACTCCCTCTTCTCCTCCACTCCTCCACTACCTCTTTCTCCTCCACTCCCTCTTTCTCCTCCACTCCCTCTTCTCCTCCACCCCCTCTTTCTCCTCCACCCCCTCTTTCTCCTCCACTCCCTCTTTCTCCTCCACTCTCTCTTTCTCCTCCACTCCCTCTTTCTCCTCCACCCCCTCTTTCTCCTCCACCCCCTCTTTCTCCTCCACTCCCTCTTTCTCCCCCACTCCCTCTTTCTCCTCCACTCCCTCTTCTCCTCCACCCCCTCTTTCTCCTCCACTCCCTCTTCTCCTCCACTCCTCCACTCCCTCTTTCTCCTCCACTCCCTCTTTCTCCTCCACTCCCTCTTTCTCCTCCACGCCCTCTTTCTCCTCCACGCCCTCTTTCTCCTCCACTCCCTCTTTCTCCTCCACCCCCTCTTTCTCCTCCACCCCCTCTTTCTCCTCCACCCCCTCTTTCTCCTCCACCCCCTCTTTCTCCTCCACTCCCTCTTTCTCCTCCACTCCCTCTTTCTCCTCCACTCCCTCTTTCTCCTCCACCCCCTCTTTCTCCCCCACTCCCTCTTTCTCCCCCACTCCCTCTTCTCCTCCACCCCCTCTTTCTCCTCCACTCCCTCTTCTCCTCCACTCCTCCACTCCCTCTTTCTCCTCCACTCCCTCTTTCTCCTCCACTCCCTCTTTCTCCTCCACTCCCTCTTTCTCCTCCACTCCCTCTTTCTCCTCCACGCCCTCTTTCTCCTCCACGCCCTCTTTCTCCTCCACGCCCTCTTTCTCCTCCACTCCCTCTTTCTCCTCCACGCCCTCTTTCTCCTCCACGCCCTCTTTCTCGTTCTGTCTTAGATGTAGTTTTGCTCTTCGCATTGTCCTCTGCTTCAGCGGGTTTGGAGGTGACTGTGAACATTGAGCGATGTAGTCTTTTACAGTCCGATATGCATGTCTCTCTACACAATGCAAAGTACCACAGAACTACAGTACCCACATACTAGAACTACTACACATACTACTGAGGCTACAATACACAAGTTATACCTTTTTCAGTCTCTTTCTCCTTCACCTCTCCTTCCTCCCCCTCTTCTTCAAAGGGCATCTCAGTCTCTCCTGCATCTCCTGCCTCTTCACTATTAGCAGCTGAACAAAAAGCATTGCAACCTCCAAAAGGAGGAAATGGATCATTATTGCAAACAGCCAGAAAGTTTCAAAGAGCTCTCTAACAAGTACCTCCAAACAAGGAATTACTAATCAGCCAAGGGAAGTTGGGGAAAGAGTTGTACATGGGAAACTTTCTCCTTTAAATTATACATTTAAGATGACCGGGCTACATTTAAGATGACCGGGCTACATTTAAGATGACCGGGCTACATTTAAGATGACCGGGCTACATTTAAGATGACCAGGCTACATTTAAGATGACCAGGCTACATTTAAGATGACCGGGCTACATTTAAGATGACCGGGCTACATTTAAGATGACCGGGCTACATTTAAGATGACCTGGCTACATTTAAGATGACCGGGCTACATTTAAGATGACCAGGCTACATTTAAGATGACCTGGCTACATTTAAGATGACCGGGCTACATTTAAGATGACCGGGCTACATTTAAGATGACCGGGCTACATTTAAGATGACCAGGCTACATTTAAGATGACCAGGCTACATTTAAGATGACCGGGCTACATTTAAGATGACCGGGCTACATTTAAGATGACCGGGCTACATTTAAGATGACCTGGCTACATTTAAGATGACCGGGCTACATTTAAGATGACCAGGCTACATTTAAGATGGCCAGGCTATTGACCAATCAATGAGAAGGTATTGATTCTGCAGCACTCCCCCTACTGGGTGTATGGGTTCCATAAAATCTATTCTGCATAATCGTTCCGTTTCTTTGCATGGATCCAAGTGATCCAGAAGTATTCTCTATCAACAGGGGCGTGGTGTGACAGCCTACCATAGAGATAGTAGAGATCTATACAATGTTTTTTTATTTGGCAGAGACATACAAGAGCCCTCTATTCCTCTCGAAGGAGCTTACCCTGTGAGCTAGTGTGTAGCTAACACAGTCCCTGCGGATTCCCCCAAGCCAGTGCCCCCTCCACGCCGACTGATCCCAGTACAGATTGTGCTGCTGAGCCCCATAGGGAGGGAACGCTGGCAGCAGTTCCCAACCCCCCCCAGCCATCATGTTTCATCAACGTTACCCTCCCACCACCATTAATGTCTGACTCTCGCCCCCCTGACCCATTTTCAGAATAAGTAGATAGCTGACACCCCCTCACACATGCGCTCACATACACAGGGAAGCTGCATTTGCCTGTACACACAATGCACGCACACACCAACACATCCTCTGTATGGGGTACACACCAACACATCCTCTGTATGGGGCACACACCAACATATCCTCTGTATGGGGTACACACCAACACATCCTCTGTATGAGGTACACACACCAACACATCCTCTGTATGGGGTACACACACCAACACATCCTCTGTATGGGGTACACACACCAACACATCCTCTGTATGGGGTACACACACCAACACATCCTCTGTATGGGGTACACACACCAACACATCCTCTGTATGGGGTACACACACCAACACATCCTCTGTATGGGGTACACACACCAACACATCCTCTGTATGGGGTACACACACCAACACATCCTCTGTATGGGGTACACACACCAACACATCCTCTGTATGGGGTACACACACCAACACATCCTCTGTATGGGGTACACACACCAACACATCCTCTGTATGGGGTACACACACCAACACATCCTCTGTATGGGGTACACACACCAACACATCCTCTGTATGGGGTACACACACCAACACATCCTCTGTATGGGGTACACACACCAACACATCCTCTGTATGGGGGGCACACACCAACACATCCTCTGTATGGGGGGCACACACCAACACATCCTCTGTATGGGGGGCACACACCAACACATCCTCTGTATGGGGTGCACACACCAACACATCCTCTGTATGGGGTGCACACACCAACACATCCTCTGTATGGGGTGCACACACCAACACATCCTCTGTATGGGGTGCACACACCAACACATCCTCTGTATGGGGTGCACACACCAACACATCCTCTGTATGGGGTGCACACACCAACACATCCTCTGTATGGGGCACACACCAACACATTCTCTGTATGGGGCACACACCAACACATTCTCTGTATGGGGCACACACCAACACATCCTCTGTATGGGCTGCACACCAACACATCCTCTGTATGGGGCGCACACCAACACATCCTCTGTATGGGCCGCACACCAACACATCCTCTGTATAGGGTGCACACCAACACATCCTCTGTATGGGCCGCACACCAACACATCCTCTGTATAGGATGCACACCAACACATCCTCTGTATGGGCCGCACACCAACACATCTTCTGTATGGGGTACACACACCAACACATTCTTTGTATGAAGTGGGGGTGCTCTCAGGGACACTGCTGTTACACCTGGTGATCTTACACAACAGAAAGCATAAATGCATTTAATCTCAGTTACCCACGCTGCCTTGGGGGAAAGAGCGTTTCACCGTCCTACTGGTATTAATCTCTATCAGCTCGTCAGCCCAACTCGTACTGTCTGACACAAACACACACACAGACATGCACAGGGAACTGGGGTTAGATCTGCAAGAGTGTGTGTGGGTATTACGACTGTGCACGTGGGAGTGTGTTTGTGCGTGTTTGTGCATGTGCGCATGTGTGTGTGTGTGTTCAGGGGACGGCTTAGCAGAGCAGGACAGTGATGGAGCTTTCAAATCATCTGCTCTGGTCACTGGCAGCTGTGTGACACTTCACCCTCTAGAGCTTCCTGACTCCCAACACTAAAACAGCAGGCTGCCTCCCTACAGAATCATGTTCACAGTGCCTGTCAGCCTGCCATTCCAGCCACCAAAACACCTTGACATAAATCATACAAGTGTAATACAGCATATCAGGAAGTTGTGACATTTGATGACTTCCTAATATGGATGCCGTAGAGTTGGAGGTTCCCAAAGTCTATGCACAGTCCACCTAGTGTTTAACGTGAAGGAGAAAGTGAAATGATTAATTGTCGAATATTAAGCAAATTGTGACTGTAGACCCATGACTTTGTCTGTTGAAAGCAAGTCTGATCAAGTCCAAGCCCTCTCTATGAGCTTTAAACCATTCTCTATGTGGTTTGTTTCGGACTTCTCTCTCTCTCTCCCAGTGACTCCCCAGGGACCCAGTGTCTCTGAACCGTGAACCAGGGCCTTTATTACGACTGTGAACCAGGGCCTTTATTACAACTGTGAACCAGGGCCTTTATTACGACTGTGAACCAGGGCCTTTATTACGACTGTGAACCAGGGCCTTTATTACGAATGTGAACCAGGGCCTTTATTACGACTGTGAACCAGGGCCTTTATTACGACTGTGAACCAGGGCCTTTATTACGACTGTGAACCAGGGCCTTTATTACGACTGTGAACCAGGGCCTTTATTACGAATGTGAACCAGGGCCTTTATTACGAATGTGAACCAGGGCCTTTATTACGACTGTGAACCAAGGCCTTTATTACGACTGTGAACCAGGGCCTTTATTACGAATGTGAACCAGGGCCTTTATTACGACTGTGAACCAAGGCCTTTATTACGACTGTGAACCAAGGCCTTTATTACGACTGCCAATGCGCTCTCTCAGTCTAGCTCTCTCACTCTAGCTCTCTCACTCTAGCTCTCTCACTCTAGCTAGCTCTCTCCCCCTCTCTAGCCCCTCTCTCCACCCTCTCTTTCGCCTTCCTCTCTCTCTCTCTCTCACCCTCTCTCTCACGCTAGCCCACATTAACTGGGTTTCAGTGTCATTATCTAAATTGAATGAGCAGCTCTGACTTCAGATGTGATCATTGTGCAATATAACATACTTCCTCTTTATTTTTTAAATAGCCCTTTTTGTGCCAGGGAATAGATTATCTTTCTATGAAGCCACACCACAGGAATCTTTCAAATAAATCAGGAAGATTTCTAGATCTAGATTCAATGCTATAGATCTACTCTATTCTAAACTGCTACTCTATGGGTCTGGCTTACCTTCTTCTCTCTCTACATCCATTGGCTCAGGCAGGTCCGTTGGGGAAGGGGTTGTAGTGGGGGGAGGGCTCTCAGTCAGGGCAGGTGACGTGAGCTCCTCCGCGATTGGTGGATGGGGTGTGGATTCCTCTGTGATAGGCTGAGGGGATGTTGTAGGGGGTGTTGCCTCTGTGGTAATGATGGATGTTGTAAGTTCCTCGAGCTCTATAGGTGTAGGTGATGGGGGGGGTGTTCGGGGTCTGTAATGGGGGGGAGTCTGTTGGGTCCTTGGTCGGAAGGAGGGGCTCTTGAGGAGAGAGAGCATGTTCAAGGTAATGAGGGATGTATTAATTCATTAAAATGAATTGGAATGTCAGTGTACTTCCTGAATTGACTGGAATTTAAATGGAATTGACCCTGACTGTGACAGAGAGAATAAAAACAGTGATCTGGATAATTAAATAATCTGGTGATGACACGTGCCGGTCTGTCTGCACAAATGAACTGATGTGCCTGTCTGTCTGCACAAATGAACTGATGTGCCTGTCTGTCTGCACAAATGAACTGATGTGCCTGTCTGTCTGCACAAATGAACTGTTGTGCCTGTCTGTCTGCACAAATGAACTGATGTGCCTGTCTGTCTGCACAAATGAACTGATGTGCCTGTCTGTCTGCACAAATTAACTGATGTGCCTGTCTGTCTGCACAAATGAACTGATGTGCCTGTCTGTCTGCACAAATGAACTGATGTGCCTGTCTGTCTGCACAAATGAACTGATGTGCCTGTCTGTCTGCACAAATGAACTGATGTGCCTGTCTGTCTGCACAAATTAACTGATGTGCCTGTCTGTCTGCACAAATGAACTGATGTGCCTGTCTGTCTGCACAAATGAACTGATGTGCCTGTCTGTCTGCACAAATGAACTGATGTGCCTGTCTGTCTGCACAAATGAACTGATGTGCCTGTCTGTCTGCACAAATGAACTGATGTGCCTGTCTGTCTGCACAGATGAACTGACGTGCCTGTCTGTCTGCACTGATGAACTGACTGTCCTGTCTGTCTGCACTGTGACGACCCTCCCCCTCTGTCTGCCAAATTCTTTCTATTGGCTCCTGTTTTCCTTAATAGTATGGCGGTAGGTGGAGCCGGGAGGGATGCTCGGGTGTGTCCCAGGGATAAATACATCTTTCCCTCATTCATTGAGGAGACTCTCTCCATGCAGACAAACCTGTATTTTTGTTTGTGACATTTTGTTGCGTGTTTATTTTGGCACCTCAACACCCCTCATTACCACCATCTATGCACACAACCACTCACACTGCTTACTACACACATCATTGTTAATTGTATATAGTTTACTTTGGTTAATAAATATATTTTTGTTATTCCTTGATCTCTGTGTTGCCTCCCTTTTTGTTACGGGCTACGAGCCGGTTCGTGACAGCACAGATGAATTTACTATTATGTAGTCACATGACACACTTATGCGCGAGCACACGTACATATATGCACACATACAAAAACACACACTCTTACCCACCACGTCCTCTGTATTTTGTGTCTTTCCTGTCACATAAACACATTTGTGAATAATGAGACAATTTGTCACTTGTTTGGGTTAATGTAGGCAAGATAAATTATCACAATAACACGTAATGCCACCTGTCAGTCTGGGTGTCCCTGTCATTTGTTACCGTGGCTCTAGACAGCCATTTGCACAACGCTAATGATGATATTGTGATTCAGGGAGGGATTGAGAGACTGTTCCCAGAACACCTAATGACACCCAGATGAGTGACAGGATGGTTACTTGAACGTTTGACCTCCTACGGACTACTTTATTACCATGTGATTGGCTGGGTTTTAATACATGCTCATGTTTATGTTGAATTCTACTGGCCATTCTCTAAATCTGTTGAAGGGTCTGTTTGTACAAGATGGAGTCTGTTTGTACATGGAGTCTGTTTGTACATGATGGAGTCTGTTTGTACATGATGGAGTCTGTTTGTACATGATGGAGTCTGTTTGTACATGATGGAGTCTGTTTGTACATGATGGAGTCTGTTTGTACATGATGGAGTCTGTTTGTACATGATGGAGTCTGTTTGTACAAGATGGAGTCTGTTTGTACATGATGGAGTCTGTTTGTACATGATGGAGTCTGTTTGTACAAGATGGAGTCTGTTTGTACGTGGAGTCTGTTTGTACATGATGGAGTCTGTTTGTACATGATGGAGTCTGTTTGTACATGATGGAGTCTGTTTGTACATGATGGAGTCTGTTTGTACATGATGGAGTCTGTTTGTACATGATGGAGTCTGTTTGTACATGATGGAGTCTGTTTGTACATGATGGAGTCTGTTTGTACAAGATGGAGTCTGTTCAAGATGGAGTCTGTTTGAACATGATGGAGTCTGTTTGTACATGATGGAGTCTGTTTGTACAAGATGGAGTCTGTTTGTACATGATGGAGTCTGTTTGTACAAGATGGAGTCTGTTTGTACATGATGGAGTCTGTTTGTACAAGATGGAGTCTGTTTGTACATGATGGAGTCTGTTTGTACATGATGGAGTCTGTTTGTACAAGATGGAGTCTGTTTGTACATGGAGTCTGTTTGTACATGATGGAGTCTGTTTGTACATGGAGTCTGTTTGTACATGATGGAGTCTGTTTGTACATGATGGAGTCTGTTTGTACAAGATGGAGTCTGTTTGTACATGGAGTCTGTTTGTACATGATGGAGTCTGTTTGTACATGGAGTCTGTTTGTACATGATGGAGTCTGTTTGTACATGATGGAGTCTGTTTGTACATGATGGAGTCTGTTTGTACATGGAGTCTGTTTGTACATGATGGAGTCTGGTTGTACATGATGGAGTCTGGTTGTACATGATGGAGTCTGTTTGTACATGGAGTCTGTTTGTACATGATGGAGTCTGTTTGTACATGATGGAGTCTGTTTGTACATGATGGAGTCTGTTTGTACATGATGGAGTCTGGTTGTACAAGATGGAGTCTGGTTGTACAAGATGGAGTCTGGTTGTACATGATGGAGTCTGGTTGTACAAGATGGAGTCTGTTTGTACAAGATGGAGTCTGTTTGTACATGATGGAGTCTGTTTGTACATGATGGAGTCTGTTTGTACATGATGGAGTCTGTTTGTACAAGATGGAGTCTGGTTGTACAAGAGGGAGTCTGGTTGTACATGGAGTCTGTTTGTACATGATGGAGTCTGTTTGTACATGGAGTCTGTTTGTACATGGAGTCTGTTTGTACATGGAGTCTGTTTGTACATGATGGAGTCTGTTTGTACATGGAGTCTGTTTGTACATGATGGAGTCTGTTTGTACATGATGGAGTCTGTTTGTACATGATGGAGTCTGTTTGTACATGGAGTCTGTTTGTACATGATGGAGTCTGGTTGTACATGATGGAGTCTGTTTGTACATGATGGAGTCTGTTTGTACATGATGGAGTCTGTTTGTACATGATGGAGTCTGTTTGTACATGATGGAGTCTGTTTGTACATGATGGAGTCTGTTTGTACATGATGGAGTCTGTTTGTACATGATGGAGTCTGGTTGTACAAGATGGAGTCTGGTTGTACATGATGGAGTCTGTTTGTACAAGATGGAGTCTGTTTGTACATGATGGAGTCTGGTTGTACATGATGGAGTCTGGTTGTACATGATGGAGTCTGTTTGTACATGATGGAGTCTGGTTGTACATGGAGTCTGTTTGTACATGATGGAGTCTGTTTGTACATGATGGAGTCTGTTTGTACATGATGGAGTCTGTTTGTACATGATGGAGTCTGTTTGTACAAGAGGGAGTCTGGTTGTACATGGAGTCTGTTTGTACATGGAGTCTGTTTGTACATGATGGAGTCTGTTTGTACATGATGGAGTCTGTTTGTACAAGAGGGAGTCTGGTTGTACATGGAGTCTGTTTGTACATGATGGAGTCTGTTTGTACAAGATGGAGTCTGTTTGTACAAGATGGAGTCTGTTTGTACATGATGGAGTCTGTTTGTACATGATGGAGTCTGTTTGTACAAGATGGAGTCTGTTTGTACATGATGGAGTCTGTTTGTACATGATGGAGTCTGTTTGTACATGATGGAGTCTGTTTGTACAAGATGGAGTCTGTTTGTACATGGAGTCTGTTTGTACATGATGGAGTCTGTTTGTACATGGAGTCTGTTTGTACATGATGGAGTCTGTTTGTACATGATGGAGTCTGTTTGTACAAGATGGAGTCTGTTTGTACATGGAGTCTGTTTGTACATGATGGAGTCTGTTTGTACATGGAGTCTGTTTGTACATGATGGAGTCTGTTTGTACATGATGGAGTCTGTTTGTACATGATGGAGTCTGTTTGTACATGATGGAGTCTGTTTGTACATGGAGTCTGTTTGTACATGATGGAGTCTGGTTGTACATGATGGAGTCTGTTTGTACATGGAGTCTGTTTGTACATGATGGAGTCTGTTTGTACATGATGGAGTCTGTTTGTACATGATGGAGTCTGTTTGTACATGATGGAGTCTGGTTGTACAAGATGGAGTCTGGTTGTACATGATGGAGTCTGGTTGTACAAGATGGAGTCTGTTTGTACATGGAGTCTGTTTGTACATGATGGAGTCTGTTTGTACATGGAGTCTGTTTGTACATGATGGAGTCTGTTTGTACATGATGGAGTCTGTTTGTACATGGAGTCTGTTTGTACATGATGGAGTCTGGTTGTACATGATGGAGTCTGTTTGTACATGATGGAGTCTGTTTGTACATGATGGAGTCTGTTTGTACATGATGGAGTCTGGTTGTACATGATGGAGTCTGTTTGTACAAGATGGAGTCTGTTTGTACATGATGGAGTCTGGTTGTACATGATGGAGTCTGTTTGTACATGATGGAGTCTGGTTGTACATGGAGTCTGTTTGTACATGATGGAGTCTGTTTGTACATGATGGAGTCTGTTTGTACATGATGGAGTCTGTTTGTACATGATGGAGTCTGTTTGTACATGATGGAGTCTGTTTGTACAAGAGGGAGTCTGGTTGTACATGGAGTCTGTTTGTACATGATGGAGTCTGTTTGTACATGATGGAGTCTGTTTGTACAAGAGGGAGTCTGGTTGTACATGGAGTCTGTTTGTACATGGAGTCTGTTTGTACATGATGGAGTCTGTTTGTACATGATGGAGTCTGTTTGTACAAGAGGGAGTCTGGTTGTACATGGAGTCTGTTTGTACATGATGGAGTCTGTTTGTACAAGATGGAGTCTGTTTGTACAAGATGGAGTCTGTTTGTACATGATGGAGTCTGTTTGTACAAGATGGAGTCTGTTTGTACATGGAGTCTGTTTGTACATGGAGTCTGTTTGTACATGGAGTCTGTTTGTACATGGAGTCTGTTTGTACATGGAGTCTGTTTGTACATGGAGTCTGTTTGTACATGATGGAGTCTGTTTGTACATGATGGAGTCTGTTTGTACAAGAGGGAGTCTGGTTGTACATGGAGTCTGTTTGTACATGATGGAGTCTGTTTGTACAAGGGGGAGTCTGTTTGTACAAGATGGAGTCTGTTTGTACAAGAGGGAGTCTGGTTGTACATGGAGTCTGTTTGTACATGATGGAGTCTGTTTGTACAAGGGGGAGTCTGTTTGTACAAGATGGAGTCTGTTTGTACAAGAGGGAGTCTGGTTGTACATGGAGTCTGTTTGTACATGATGGAGTCTGTTTGTACAAGGGGGAGTCTGTTTGTACAAGGGGGAGTCTGTTTGTACAAGAGGGAGTCTGGTTGTACAAGAGGGAGTCTGGTTGTACAAGAGGGAGTCTGGTTGTACAAGAGGGAGTCTGGTTGTACAAGAGGGAGTCTGGTTGTACAAGAGGGAGTCTGGTTGTACAAGAGGGAGTCTGGTTGTACAAGAGGGAGTCTGGTTGTACATGATGGAGTCTGTTTGTACATGATGGAGTCTGTTTGTACATGATAGGGGCTGTGTGTGTGCACTCACACATGTGTATGCGTGAGTGTGTATGGCATGTAGACGTGTGAGTAAAAAAAAAAAGGTCAAGAAGTGTTTGTGCGTGTGTGACACAGGAGTCTGGTGCGGAGAGGATAGCTCATAATGGGGTGACTGGAATATTATCAAACCCATGGAAACCTTGTGTTTGTGTTTGACACCATTCCATGAATTCCTTTCCAGGCATTACTATGAGCCCATCCTCCCCAATTAAGGTAACACCAGCCACCTGTGGTGTGAGTGTAAGGTTTAAAGAGTCAGAGTCTGTGTTTTCTACTTAGCATAGAGGGAATCCTCTTGACCTGCCACAACCTGACCTGCAAAGGCAGCTTTAGGAAGGGGAGGGGCCAAGGGTTAGGACTTGGTCTCTCTGGTCAGCCCTCATTTTCCCTCCCCCACACCCATCTGGCCAAAGTAGATCAGCCCGTCTAGTCACTAGACAGCTTGTCCCCTATCCATCTGAGCCTGCTCAATAGAAGGGACTGACCAGCTAACTGGCTGACCGGCTGGGGGAGGGACTGACTGACTGGCTGGCTGGCTGGCTGGGAGTGAGACTGACTGACTGGCTGGCTGACTGACTGGGGGAGGGACTGACTGACTGGCTTACCAGCTGACTGGCAAGGGGAGGGAGGGACTGACTGACTGGGAGAGGGACTGACTGACTGGCTGGCTGACTGACTGGGGGAGGGACTGACTGGCTTACCAGCTGACTGGCAAGGGGAGGGACTGACTGACTGACTGGGAGAGGGACTGACTGACTGACTGGCTGGCTGACTGACTGGGGGAGGGACTGACTGACTGGCTTACCAGCTGACTGGTAAGGGGAGGGACTGGTTGACTGGCTGGGAGAGGGACTAACTGACTGGCTGCCTGTCTGGAAGTGAGACTGACTGATTGGCTGGAGGAGGGACTGACTGACTGGCTGACTGGCTGGGGGAGGAACTGACTGACTGGCTGACTGCCTCTGGGTGGGAGGCCCAGGAGACTAAGGGAGATGTTTCTGTAGTGTAGTGGCTGGCCCCATACACATGTTACTGGGCTGTTTAATCGGATAGACTCTGCTGTGTGAAGGGAAGCAGAGAGGAGCTTCTCTTTCCCCTATTATACAGCATAACACGCTTCCCCAACATACACTCTGCAGACAGACTTGTGTGGATGGAATGTGCGTTCTGTATGTAGGGAAGAAGGATGGTTACCCGTGTACAGACACACGCATACATGCACAAACCAACACAAACTCAATGAGAAAACCATACTCATGCTCACTCACTTGCACACACGCTCGCACGCACGTACCCCCCCCCCCCCCCCAATCTAAACACAGACAGGTCATAGTGCTGAGTCTTGAGACATCGTCAATGGGGACTGGAGAGTGGAGGGTTTGCAGGGCTTGGTACAGTCATTTGTTATGACTGGACTGGGAATTATAGGGTGTTCTATTCTTAGGTCTAGAGGGGTAGACTCCTGGTCAGACACAGCTTGTATTGTACCTGTAGGAAGGTGATGGGAGGTGGGAAGGTGGGGTGTGTGTGTGTGTGTGTGTGTGTGTTCCACCATCAGAGTAAGACCTCAGACCTCTGTTCCTAGGGAGGAAGAGGGGAGGATGAGGATGATTTATGAGTTTCACTGTGCCAAGCCATATGCCATCCACACAGACACACACACACGCACACACACGCACACACACACACACGCACACACACACACACACACACACACACACACACACACACACACACATACACACAGGTAATAAGACGCTCCAAACATCAGGGTCATGCCCAAGCCAGATAAACTATTCTAACCAGCAGATAAAAGATAAAGCAAGATAGCATCACATCTTAGTGGTAGCTCTAAGTATAGCAGATCTGAAGCCCATTGTCAAGTGTATCAGAGTATCAAGCTTAGAGAAAGCTACTGATATGGTGTGGTATGCTGTACACTCTTAGTATCTAAAAGGGTTATTCTGCTGTCCCCATAGGATAATCCTTTAAGTTTCAGGTATAACCTTCTACCTGGAACCAAAAAGGTGCTCCTATGGGGACAGCCAAAGAACCCTTTTGGAAATCTTTTCGTCTTCTAAGAGTGTAGTTTGGAAGGTTTGGGGTCAGCTCCATTCAATTCTGGTCAATTCAGGAAGTGTACTGACATTTCAATTCCAACTCCAATTCTCTTCAGTGCTTTTCAATTAGGAAAAAAAATGTTTTTAAAGACTTATTTCACCTTTATTTAACCAGGTAGGCTAGTTGAGAACAAGTTCTCATTTACAACTGTGACCTGGCCAAGATAAAGCAAAGCAGTGTGAACAGACAGCAACACAGTTACACATGGAGTAAACAATAAACAAGTCAGTAACACAGTAGAAAAAAAGAAAAGAGGAGTCTATATACATTGTGTACAAAAGGCATGAGGAGGTGGGCGAATAATTACAAATTAGCAGATTAACACTGGAGTGATAAATGTGCAAAAGAGCAGAAAAGTAAATAAATAAAAACAGTATGGGGATGAGGTAGGTAAATTGGGTGGGCTATTTACCGATGGACTATGTACAGCTGCAGCGATCGGTTAGCTGCTCAATTCAAAATGTTGAATTGGAATTGGGATTTTGTTTACTTTCTGGAAAGACTCGAATTGAAATGGAATGAACCCCAAACCTGGTAGTTTGTTAGACTGTGGTCTTCTCTAACAACAGTATAGCTGTCTCAGTGGTTGCCTAGTTGAAAATAACACACTGAAAATAAAATACAATAGACCCACTTACTGCGGTATATAAAATGAGCAATATGTCTGATGACAAAATGTCTTTAATTGTCTTTGTAGGAAATAGTATGCAATAATTGGTCAAATGTGACAATTCAAGTTTGTGTCACTACCTAACCTTGATCCTCTCACTGTGGTCTTTGAAAAGTCCCTAAAGGAATTTAGACTGTGCTTCAGTCAGCTGCTCCTCCTCACAGCTTATCAGTGACTTTATCGGAGCTCCTGACGTCGGCCTAAAAAGTCCAAAAAGTGCTGCGCTGTTCAACAACACCACTTAATGGATTTCCTCAAAGAAAATTCTGACGACATCACAGACGACGTTCCTGGCATTCCCTCTTTCTTGGGCCTCTCCCTCCCTGCTTCCCACGTCCTAAGTGCTTTTCTGGAGGAACACGAGCGGCGCACCAGCTCCCTAGATGCCAGGTTTAAATTTAGCCTGGGACCGTCGTCGGTCGGAACAAGACCCGGTTCTGAGGACCACTTTATATTCATGGCCTTGACAGTGTGTGTTTGGTCCTGTCGGATATGGGCTCCTCAAACCCAGTCAGTCAAAAAGAATCCAGTCAGACAGTCCATACTGTAGCAGCTCAACGCCCACTCTCTCCTATGAATGAACTAGAGGGACTAGCCAGTAGCCACATATTGCATTAATGTCAACCAAGATGATGGCTTGACAATGATAATGCACAAGAGAGAATGTACGTCTGAAATAAACACACACACCTATAACCTATAACTACTATCTATAATTTTGGACTTATCACTACCTCTACCTTCTCTAGGTGCCCTCCTCCCTGAATACTAGCAGAGGCTTCCTGAGTAGCGGTTGTGAACGGATGTGGTTCTGGTGTGGTAGTGGGGGTTATGGCTGTAGTTTCAGGTTCACTTTGACTTTCAGTTATGGAGGTAGTAGTGGTGGTTGAAGGTGGTCAAAGGCAAATGTTCTGAAAGTTCTGTGAGAAAGAAGATTCCAAGTTGACTAACAAACATCCCCCTCTCCAACCAAAACATCCCCCTCTCCAACCAAAACATCCCCCTCTCCAACCAAAACAACCCCTCCTGCCCAAAACATCCCCCTCTCCACCCAAAACATCCCCCTCTCCACCCAAAACATCCCCCTCCCGCCCAAAACATCCCCCTCTCCAACCAAAACATCCCCCTCCCGCCCAAAACATCCCCCTCTCCAATCAAAACATCCCCCTCTCCACCCAAAACATCCCCCTCCCTGTTTAAACCGAAACAATATTGGAAGCACTAAGACTAGTCTAAAAGCATATGTCATATATTTAAATCAATAAATAGTTTTAAAACAAATCGAATATAGATCTGCGAGTTTTACAAGTCTGTTTTAACTACTGTCCCCCATCCAGTCCTATAGGGTGCCGGTTGTAACATGCAATATTTTGTGAAAAATGAGTTCCTTGTCACAAAAAGTAACGGCGGCCCAGTCAGCCTGTAGACTAACTAATGAGAGACCAGTGAGAGACCAGTGCTGTCTGTCAGTTCTGATGTTGCCACTTTGCCCATGGTTTCCATCTAAACGCTCGGAGCAGAGAGTGTCTCCACAGAGAGAATCCCTAATCAAATTCCCTTTTATTCATTCCTCTAGGAGTTCCTCTCCCGGAATCACACCGCATTACAGCACACTTAAACATTCACACTCCCTCCCTCTCTCTCTCACACACACACACTCCCCCTCTCTCTCACACACACACACACACACACTCCCCTGCTCTCTCTCTCACTCTCTCTCTCTTGCTCTGTCTGTCTGTCTGTCTGTCTGTCTGTCTGTCTGTCTCTCTCTCTCTCCTCTCTCTCATCCTTTTCCCCTGCCTCTGCTTTACCACCCACACACTCGTTCCCCACCCCCCCTCTTCTCTTTCATTATCTCTTTCTCTTCCATGCTTCTCCACCAGTGTGACTTCAGTCCAACATAAGTAAGAAAGAACTGTGGAAAGATTCCTCCAGTGAAAGCTAGCGTAGCTGGGATGAAAAGGACATAACGGTGCCAACAGTACAGGGAGGCCTATCAATAATATAGAAGACAAGACCAGCGCTGCAACCAACAAAGAAGAACAGAGGGAGCTGGATGAAGAACATAGAGATGGAACGATGCGTTAGATGGAGGGATAAAGGGATACATAAAAGAGAGAGTGGGTGTGAGAGAGAAAGTGGATGCAGCATCCTCTGCTTGGCTTGTTTTAACTTACTAGAACCACCGCCCATGGGGGCACCAGCGACTGCACCTGAAAAGGAGGGGGAGAGAGAGGGGGGGGGGGGACAAAAGAAAGAGGATAAGTATCTGTTTATTTATGCATTCATTTGACAAAGTCATCCCTCCCTCATTTATCATACTCTGTAGAAAGAGCAAGTAAATCAGCGTTCTTCAAATCTGGCCTGACCTGAGTGGGTGCAGGCTTTTGCTCCAACCCAGTACCAAACACACCTGATTCAACCAATTAACTACCGTTGATAATTTGTCCATTAATCAGTTAAATCCATTGTGTTGGTGCTGGACGGGCACATTCCGTGGGACCAGGACAGCGGAAACACTGATCTATATGCAGTTCGTGGCAGGACGGGAGTAGCTGGCCTAGATGATTATTTTATGATCGCTAGCCCCCCCTCCCCCCCCACACACTACACAGCTTTGTTCTCTGCTCTTAGGTAAAGGGGAAAGAACTCTGCATCTCGATTTCTCTCTCTATCTCTTCCCCTCACTCTCTTTTCTTCCCCCTGTCCTTCTCTATTTTTTTTACGTAACTCATCTCTCTTTCATTCAGGACATTGGACAGAGACGTCTGGGGATTCCACATGCATCCTTCATACATGTTTCAAATAAATATTTATTATCAAAAATAACACAAGAACCTAACCTTTTATGCGTAAAGGATCCAACATAGTGTAACAATTCCAGTAAAAAGTGTCTGCTAAATGGCATATATGTGACATATTATATATACAATTTGTGTTTCAGAATACTTCATCCCTTAAAATCAAATGATTACCAACCCACAGTTTTAGTAATTACATATTAGATACATAGTTGTTACACTGTTACAGATCAACAACAGTGCATAAGACAAACCATTTTGGGTGACTGTACTTGACAAAACTGCAGTAAGTCGCTAACATTTATTGTTACCAGCAGTTTTCTTTCTATTCAGCGTACCTATAGTACCTTACCTACAGTAAGTAGACAGAATAGAATATTCTAGAATGAACTTTCTGTATGAGTGAGCTGTATAAGAGGGACCTGTTCAAAGGGAACATAGAATAGAACTGGGGCACATACAGGTGTTGGGGGATCCGTTGGGTGTGGGCAGGTATGAGCCAGCCTTCCAGGACTTGGCTTTGAAGCCCTTCTTGCAGCGCTGACAGTCCTGTCCCGTGGTGTTGTGTTCACACTGACACTGGAGGTCTCCCTCCTGCAGCAGGCACAGCGATGCATGTAGGTTACACTTACACCTGGGTACAGGAGACAGGAGGAAGAATGTGAGTGTGTGAAAGGAGAGGTGTGTGTGTGACTGTTTATGGATGTGCGAGATGTTTACACCAAGAGGGGATGACAAGTGAGTGTCTGTGAGTGGGTGTGTGGGGTTGTGTCTGGGTGTGTGAAAGGGTAGCAAAGGCACAGGAGTGAGTGTGTACTATATTGTATGTTGCAGCGACCTTGATCCAACACCTAGGCACCTCGTCAACAGATTCACATCCCTTGACGTAACAGTAAAGGTGATGGGTTCAAGCCCCAGTCAGGACTACCTACTAACTCCCTAACAATATCTTAAATGAAACAATAACACAGTTGACCTAAACCAGAAGAATGACAGGTTTTGTGTTATATATCACAGAAACGTTTGCAGGTCACATTTAGACACCTGAGTGGAGGGAAGAGAGGAGCAGTAGGAAGTCTCTTACATGCTGACTAGACCGGTTGCGAGCGTGCTGATTTTGTCCATCCACACCAGACGCGATCAGGACACACAGGTTGAAATATCAAAATGAACCAACTATATTAATTTGGGGACAGGTTGAAAAGTATTTAACATTCATGGTAATTAGCTACCTTGCTTGCTGTTGATTGCTAATTTGTCCTGGGATATATAAACATTGGGTTGTTTTACCTGAAATGGACAAGGTCCTCTACTCCAACAATTAATCCACAGATAAAAGGGTAAACAAAGTTTGTTTCTAGTAATCTCTCCTCCTTCAGGCTTCTTCTTCTTCAGACTCTATATGTCGGTTGGCAACCAACTTTAAGGTGCGTTACCACTACCAACTGAACTGGAGTGTGGACTTCAGTTCATCTTTCAATCACCCACGTGGGTATATGCTCCTAAAAACCAATGGGGAGATGGGAGAGGCGGGCATCAAACGCAGCGCATCAAACGTCACAAATAGAACCAGGTTCTATTTTAGCGCCTGGCTACACAGATGCACGCGAGCAGTTCGGATGCAATGATTAAATAGCATGTATGTGTACATTTATTTAGCAACGCTCACGCATGTAACGCGAGAGGTGTGGCCAGCTTGTTAGACACCTGGGTGGAGGGGAGAGAGGAGCAGCAATAGTAAGTGTGTGAACTCTAACTTGATTATAGTGAACACTTGGCAAAGTGTAATGTTTGACTTATACACACTTGCATTCAAGAGACAATAAGGAAGAATACAATGTGGATCTAGTACCATAACATCATTGACAGACAGCTCTGAACTCTCACTGATGCATACTCAAAACTACTGCTTGTTCAAGAATAAATCTGCTCAGTTTGGTCGATAATTGCCAGGAAAGCCGGGCTGATAGGTTTGTGTGTTTGAGTGTGCATGTTTGCGTACGTGCGTGCATGCGTGTTGTGTGGGCACATATTTATGTGTGTGTGTTTGCGTGCATGCGTGTTGTCTGTGACAAGGGGCAGAGCCCAGGTGGGTTGGTCCAGCCATAAGAATCATGAGACAGGAAATGAGGATCTTGAGGATGTCACGGTGGCTCTGACTTTAAATTACAGTCTTTTCCAGATGAGCGGCTGGATTCCAATCTGGTTTGTTCTGCTGGAGTGGACAGCTATCCGTCTACATCAAATATTCAATGAATGGGCCCTGTACTCTGGCAAAATTACTACTTCAAGCTTCCTTCATCACTTCTCTGTCTCTCTCTCTCTCCGTCTGGACCCTTTCTTTCTCTCTCACAATCTCCCCTCTCTCTCTCTCTCAAATCAAATCAAATTGTATTTGTCACATGCGCCGACTACAACAGGTAGTTCACCTTACAGTGAAATGCTTTCTTACAAGCCCCTAACCAACAATGCAGTTTAAAAAATAGAAATGAGAATAAGAAATAAAAGTTCCAAGTAGATAAAGAGCAGAGGTAAAATAACAATAGCGAGGCTATATATAGGGGGTACCGGTACAGAGTCAATGTGCGGGGGCTCCGGTTAGTCAAGGTAATTTAGGTAATATGTACATGTAGGTAAAGTTATTAAAGTGACTATGCACAGATGATAAGAGAGTAGCAGCGGTGTAAAAGAGAGCGGGGGGGGGGGGGGCAATGCTAATAATCTTGGTAGCCATTTGATTAGATATTCAGGAGTCTGATGGTTTGGGGGTAGAAGCCTCTTGGACCTAGACTTGGTGCTCCTGTACCGCTTGCCGTGTGGTAGCAGAGAGAATAGTCCATGACTAGCGTGGCTGGAATCAATTTTTAGGGCCTTCCTCTGACACCGCCTGGTATAGAGGTCCTGGATGGAAGGAAGCTTGGTACTGGGCCGTACTCTCTCTATCTCGTCTCTCTAGTTTCAGATGTACACCTCCCTCCCTGCGTCACCAGTCCTCTCCTTTAACTGCATTACCTACATTATTACCTTTCGTTCCATTATAGCACCTAACTCTAGAACATAGTGGAGGAGTGTACACTAACACCCCAATCCACAAAACATCTCAGAGTACGAGTGATAGGACCTAGGATCTGTCCATATAATATTATTCATTATGATCTAAAAGGAAAATCTGACCCTAGATCAGCACTCCTATTCTGAGACACTATGTGGATACGGACCCTGGACTAAAACTTTATAGATCACAGTGAATCACTGAATCCATTCAGAGAGAAGCACAGCCCTATATTCACCTAGACACATGCACGTACACGCACGCACACACACATGCAAACAAATGCGTATACATTGAGGATACCAAACATTAGGAACATCTTCCTAATATTGAGTTGCACCCCTGACTTTTTTTTACCCTCAGATCAGCCTAAATTCATTGGGCCATGGACTCTACAAGGTGACAAAAGCGTTGCACAGGGATGGGGGGCCCATGTTAACTCCAATGCTTCCCATAGTTGTGTCAAGTTGGCTGGATATCCTTTGGGTGCTGGACTATTCTTGATACACACGGAAAACTGATGAGTGTGAAAAACCCAGCAGCGTTGCAGTTCTTGACACAAACCGGTGCGCCTTGCACCTACAACCATACCCCATTCAAAGGCACTTATATTTATTGTCTTGCCCATTCACCCTCGGAATGGCACACATACAGTCCATGTCTCAATTATCTCAAGGCTTAAAAATCCTTCTTTAATCTTAAGGATCCGCCCCTTTAAAAAAAATAAAAAAATTCACCTAAAATTACATACCCAAATCTAACTGCCTGTAGCTCAGGACCTGAAGCAAGGATATGCATTTTTCTTGATACCATTTGAAAGGGAACACTTTGAAGTTTGCAGAAATGTGAAACGAATGTAGGAGAATATAACACATTATATCTGGTAAAAGATAATACAAAGAAAAAAACATGCGTTTTTTTTGTCCCACCATCTTTGAAATGCAAGGGAAAGGCGCAATTTAGATGTTGTCCACCGGATGGCAGCATTGTATGTGCTAAGTTTTAGACTGATCCAATGAACCATTGTATTTCTGTTCAACATTTTGTGTTAAGACTGCTCAAATGTGCCTAATTGTTTTATTCGTAATTTTTTAAGTTCATAACTGTGCACTCTCCTCAAACAATAGCATGGTATTAGTTCACTGTAATAGCTACAGTAAATTTGACAGTGTAGTTAGATTAACAAGAATTTAAGCTTTCTGCCAATATCAGATATGTCTATGTCCTGGGAATTTTTCCTGTTACTTACAATGTCATGCTAATCACATTAGCATACATTAGCTCAACCATACCGAGAGTGGGATATCAATCTGTAGAGATCCTTAAGAGGATTTATTAACCTTAACCTGTCTCCTCCCCTTCATCTACACTGACTGAAGTGGATTTAACAAGAGACATCAATAAGGGATCATAGCTTTGACCTGGATGCACCTGTTCAGTCAATGTCATGAAAAGAGCAGGTGTTCTTAATATTTTGTATACTCAGTGTATGTGTGCACACTGGACATCTCTCTTTCTATGGGGCAGGTTTACTGGACATCTCTCTTTCTATGGGGCAGGTTTACTGGACATCTCTCTTTCTATGGGACAGGTTTACTGGACATCTCTCTTTCTATGGGACAGGTTTACTGGACATCTCTCTTTCTATGGGACAGGTTTACTGGACATCTCTCTTTCTATGGGACGGGTTTACTGGACATCTCTCTTTCTATGGGACAGGTTTACTGGACATCTCTCTTTCTATGGGGCAGGTTTACTGGACATCTCTCTTTCTATGGGGCAGGTTTACTGGGTTCCCCTATGATCCATCCTGGTGCATTACTCAGAGAGAGGATGTGACAGATCCAGGGATCCAGGGATGACTAAAACAAGAACTCACACTTTGACCAATTTAACTTCAGATTCCAACGTTTGTCCACGTTTCTCCAAACATGACATTTCTAAGTTTTGGACAACCTGGGTTGCCCCGCTGTTTTGGACAACCTGGGTTGCCCTGCTGTTTTGGACAACCTGTGTTGCCCTGCTGTTTTGGACAACCTGGGTTGCCCCGCTGTTTTGGACAACCTGTGTTGCCCTGCTGTTTTGGACAACCTGGGTTGCCCCGCTGTTTTGGACAACCTGGGTTGCCCTGCTGTTTTGGACAACCTGGGTTGCCCCGCTGTTTTGGACAACCTGTGTTGCCCTGCTGTTTTGGACAACCTGTGTTGCCCCGCTGTTTTGGACAACCTGGGTTGCCCCGCTGTTTTGGACAACCTGGGTTGCCCTGCTGTTTTGAACAACCTGGGTTGCCCCGCTGTTTTGGACAACCTGGGTTGCCCCGCTGTTTTGGACAACCTGGGTTGCCCTGCTGTTTTGGACAACCTGGGTTGCCCCGCTGTTTTGGACAACCTGTGTTGCCCTGCTGTTTTGGACAACCTGGGTTGCCCTGCTGTTTTGGACAACCTGGGTTGCCCTGCTGTTTTGGACAACCTGGGTTGCCCCGCTGTTTTGGACAACCTGTGTTGCCCTGCTGTTTTGGACAACCTGGGTTGCCCCGCTGTTTTGGACAACCTGGGTTGCCCCGCTGTTTTGGACAACCTGGGTTGCCCTGCTGTTTTGGACAACCTGGGTTGCCCTGCTGTTTTGGACAACCTGGGTTGCCCTGCTGTTTTGGACAACCTGGGTTGCCCCGCTGTTTTGGACAACCTGTGTTGCCCTGCTGTTTTGGACAACCTGGGTTGCCCCGCTGTTTTGGACAACCTGTGTTGCCCTGCTGTTTTGGACAACCTGGGTTGCCCTGCTGTTTTGGACAACCTGTGTTGCCCTGCTGTTTTGGACAACCTGGGTTGCCCTGCTGTTTTGGACAACCTGGGTTGCCCCGCTGTTTTGGACAACCTGGGTTGCCCTGCTGTTTTGGACAACCTGGGTTGCCCCGCTGTTTTGGACAACCTGGGTTGCCCTGCTGTTTTGGACAACCTGGGTTGCCCCGCTGTTTTGGACAACCTGGGTTGCTCCGCTGCTGTTTCCGGCGCCTCGCAGCTGTTTAAGTTTAGGCATTAATTCCGAATGGGTAAATTAAGGGTTAATGTTTGAGATATGGTAAAAAAAAATGCTGCCTGTCACTGGGATTGAATATGTGACCCTCGGAGCCGGAGCTCGCCGTTTACGCCCATCAGCCACCCCAATCCACAAGACCCTAGCAAAACCAATGCTTACTTGTTGCCAATAGTGCCTAGTGGCCAGTTTTGAAGGCATCTCCTGTCGTCCTGGGTACCGTGCGGACATCGGACTTCGAAGTAGATCTTGAGCAATGGCCTGACTGACTGACAGGCTACCCCATTACTGTACCTTATCAGCACCTGTGGATTATTTTATCTTCAGGAATAAATCTTACTAGGAAAATAGAGTAGAGTAGATCTAGAATTTTGATCAAAACAATGAGTGGTTTGCCAGGTACTGTGTGGTTCCTGTAATAATGGTGTACATGTCAGAGTTTATAGAGGATTATAGGCTTCCCTTACGTCAATTAGAGTCATGTCAACTGAAGAACATACAACCATGTCTTGATACATGTATTTAGCAAGGGAAACGGTCTGCCACCCTTCTCTCGTGCTCGTTCTATTGCTCTCGCAAACACACACTTCATGTAGTGCTCCCACGCATGCACGCACGCACGCACGCACACACACACACACACACACACACACACACACACACAGAAACCAAAAAATTACAATTAGACAAGTATAGGTACAGTAGGGTTGAACAATTCCAGGAACTTTCAATGAATTCCCTAGTTTTCCAGAAATCCTGGTTGGAGGATTTATTCCCTCCTGATTCCGGGAATCCTCTGAGCTGGATTTCGGGAGAACTAGGGAATTTATTGAACGTTAATAAATCTACATAATCCCACCCTTTTTCAGTGCTTTTTATTTCATTTGCAGCCTAATGAACATGACCCAGGGCTGGTTAAAGCCAAAACCAAAATGTGTAGCAAGATGCTGCAGCCCACCCTTAACCTGCTTTGCCCAACTCCTGACATACACACACCTTCCCCCTCTCCCATCTCCACCCCGGAACTACTGTCTTTTTCCAGATGAGTGATTGTAACACTCAGGCTTTTGAAGAGTGGGAGTTCTCCTTCTCTCTACTCACAGTCCCTCTGCACACTAATAATACATGGGCCACAATCACAATATGTTAATGTCTGACTGCTGCATCTCCCCCACTGCAGTCATCAAACTGAAGTGAGTGTAGCAGTGAGGGAGGGAGGGAGCTCTTAGCTGGGGACAGGACATCAGGATCCATCAGAGAGAGAGAGAAACTGTACAGAGAGAGAGAGGGAGACTGAGACAGAGAGCGAGACAGAGACAGAGACCTGACAGAGAGAGATATATGAAAACGCATCACTCTGTCCGCTAGGTAGTAGCTCCACTTGTACAGACAGACAGGTGGACAGATGGACGGAGACAGACACAGCCAAAGCTGAACTGTGTTTGAATGTGATTGTCCGTCCGTCCGTCTGCCTGTCTATCTGTCATTCTGCCTGCCTGCCTGTCTTTCTGAATTAACTTGTGCACCTGTCTAGCTATCTCTCTCTCTCTCTCTCTCTCGTGGCATTACAGTGTGTGTGTGTGTTCGTTGTGAGATGCGGGCAGGAGAGCCAGTTGGAGACAGCAGAGAGATGGGGCAATTAGAGAAATAAATACGAATAAAAGATAAACAAACATCAAGGGAGCATCATGTGGAGGAGAGGAGAGGAGGAGGGAGTGATGGAGGCTAGGAGAAGAGAATGGAGAGATGGAGGAGAGAAGGAGGGAGAGATGGAGGCTAGGAGAGGAGAAAGGAAAGATGGAGGAGAGAAGAGAAGTGACAGATGAAGGAGAGAAGGGACAGATGGAGGCTAGAAGAGGGAGAGATGGAGGCTAGGAGAGGAAGAGGGAGAGATGGAGGCAGGAGAGGAGGGAGAGATGGAGGAGAGGAGATGAGAAAGGAGAGATGAAGGCTAGCAGAGGAAGAGGGAGAGATGGAGGAGAGGAGAAGGGAGAGATAGAGGAGAAGGGAGAGATGGAAGGGAGGAGAAGGGAGAGACGGAGGGGAGGAGAAGGGAGAGACGGAGAAGGGAGAGATGGAGGTTAGGAGAGGAGGGAGAGATGGAGGAGGGAGAGATGGAGGCTAGGAGAGGAGGAGGGAGAGATGGAGGTTAGGAGAGGGGGAGGGAGAGATGGAGGAGGGAGAGATGGAGGCTAGGAGAGGAGGAGGGAGAGATGGAGGCTAGGTGAGGAGGAGGGAGAGATGGAGGCTAGGAGAGGAGGAGGGAGAGATGGAGGCTAGGAGAGGAGGAGGGAGAGATGGAGGAGGGAGAGATGGAGGCTAGGAGAGGAGGAGGGAGAGATGGAGGCTAGGAGAGGAGGAGGGAGAGATGGAGGCTAGGAGAGGAGAAAGGAAAGATGGAGGAGAGGAGAGAAGTGACAGATGGAGGAGAGAAGGGACAGATGGAGGCTAGAAGAGGGAGAGATGGAGGCTAGGAGAGGAAGAGGGAGAGATGGAGGCAGGAGAGGAGGGAGAGATGGAGGAGAGGAAATGAGAAAGGAGAGATGAAGGCTACCAGAGGAAGAGGGAGAGATGGAGGAGAGGAGAAGGGAGAGGGAGAGATGGAAGGGAGGAGAAGGGAGAGATGGAGGGGAGGAGAAGGGAGAGACGGAGAAGGGAGAGATGGAGGTTAGGAGAGGAGGGAGAGATGGAGGAGGGAGGGATGGAGGCTAGGAGAGGAGGAGGGAGAGATGGAGGTTAGGAGAGGAGGAGGGAGAGATGGAGGAGGGAGAGATGGAGGCTAGGAGAGGAGGAGGGAGAGATGGAGGAGGGAGAGATGGAGGCTAGGAGAGGAGGAGGGAGAGATGGAGGAGGGAGAGATGGAGGCTAGGTGAGGAGGAGGGAGAGATGGAGGAGGGAGAGATGGAGGCTAGGTGAGGAGGAGGGAGAGATGGAGGCTAGGAGAGGAGGAGGGAGAGATGGAGGAGGGAGAGATGGAGGCTAGGTGAGGAGGAGGGAGAGATGGAGGCTAGGAGAGGAGGAGGGAGAGATGGAGGCTAGGAGAGGAGGAGGGAGACAGCTGGAAGCAGCCGTTAATAGGCCTTCATCTCTCAGTCTTCTTTTACACGTGTTCCTCTCCTCTCCTCTTCTCTCTCTCTCTCTCTCCCTGGGGACTCAACCATCTCGCTCTCTCTCTCTCTTCCCTCCTTGTCTCCTCCCTCCCATCCAATGGACTATACAATGTAGAGGTGTTGGGTTGCGGGGGTGAGGGAAGTAGGAGAGAAACCCTTCCTCCGAGATGAAGGGATGACAGAGGAGAGGAGGATGGAGGAGGCTTTACCACTCTGAGTGTGTGTGGGGGGGGGGGGGGGGGGACCAAAGCTGCCAATCAGCCTTGCTCCCTGACCGCAGGGGGAACACCAGGAGGACGGTCCGCATGGATGCTTCTCTAACCTGGGATGACAGACAGACTGCATCAATGCAGCTTCACACACAGCAGGGGAGATCTCCCTCCTGTCCTTTTTCTCTCTCTCGCTGTTCATTCATCCATCACGGAGAAAGTACTGTAGTGTACATGTTCGCAACTTACCTAGCTATCTTAAGATGAATGTGCTAACTGTAAGTTGCTCTGGATAAGAGTCTGTTGTCTGTTAAATGACTAACATGTAAAGGTAATGTCTCTGTGTCTTCGCTGTTTGGAAGGAAATGACAAGGTTAGTTCTATTGCCATGGTGCTTTTCTCAATGACTATGGCCCAAGTGGCATCCTATTCCCTTTGTAGTGCCCTTTTGATCAGGCGGCAGGTGTCCTAGTGGTTAGAGCGTTGGGCCAGTAACTGAAAGGTTGCTGGATTGAATCCCTGAGCTGACAAGGTTAAAACAAAATCTGTCGTTCTGCCCCTGAACAAGGCAGTTAACCCACTGATCTACCGTATAACTCCAAACTCTCACTAGCTGGCTATTCTCCTCCTTCTGGTTCATATGCTCTAGGCAAACCAGGTACTGGTGTGCTGTCTGGGACCACAACGCTTTAGACACACACACATACCCACGCACGTACGCACACTCACGCTCCATAGTGTGGAGACGGGTCATTGATCAGCAGGTCTTATTGGCCTCGCCTAATGTCTTTATCACCACCCATCTCCTCTTCCCCGTCTCCTCCCCTCCCTCCTCCTCCAATCGTAAATTCAGTGGAGCTAATTGGACATGACTGCGTTTATGTTCCTGCTTCATAAATTTCTTTACTCTGAAGGAGGATCGATTTTCCTGGAGTGCAGTGCAGTCTCTCGGAGCAGAGGGGTTTGTGTGTGTGTGTGTGTGTGTGTGTGTGTGTGTGTGTGTGTGTGAGAGAGAGCGATCTCCGACCTCCCTCCTTTCCTCTCACTCTCTCTCTCTCTCCCTTATCTCTCTCTCCCTTATCTCTCTCTCCCTTATCCCGCTCTCTCTCTCTGTCTTTCTCTTTTATGGGCTCAGGTGATCTATAACGGAACTCCCCTTCAATGATCTGATGACCGAGATAATTGTCGGTCTATTCACAGCTCTTCCCTCATTCAGACCAAGGGGTAGTTTAAAGTTTCAATCATTTCATTTTCATTACATTTTTCATCGTTGTAAAATGACTGTGACCATAAAAGCTCATGAAGTTTGTAATGTAGATGCAATCTAGTCTGTCTGTCTGTTTTCACTGTTGTTTTGGACTTGTATTCCAGACAACATCGGATGGAATCTCTCTCTGTTGTAACGTCTGTGGGAGCTTGGGACATGCTAAAGGGAATGTGCTTTTAGGGTAAATAAGCACACTCCCCTGCTCCCATACACACACACACTCCCCTGCTCCCATACACACACACACTCCCTGCTCCCATTCACACACACTCCCCTGCTCCCATTCACACACACTCCCCTGCTCCCATACACACACACACTCCCCTGCTCCGATACACACACACTCCCCTGCTCCCATACACACACACACACTCCCCTGCTCCCATACACACACACACTCCCCTGCTCCCATACACACACACACTCCCCTGCTCCCATACACACACACACTCCCCTTCTCCCATACACACACACACACTCCCCTTCTCCCATACACACACACACTCCCATGCTCCCATACACACACACTCCCCTGCTCCCATACACACACACTCCCCTGCTCCCATACACACACACTCCCCTGCTCCCATACACACACACTCCCCTGCTCCCATTCACACACACTCCCCTGCTCCCATTCACACACACTCCCCTGCTCCCATACACACACACACTCCCCTGCTCCGATACACACACACTCCCCTGCTCCCATACACACACACACACACTCCCCTGCTCCCATACACACACACACTCCCCTGCTCCCATACACACACACACTCCCCTTCTCCCATACACACACACTCCCCTGCTCCCATACACACACACACTGCCCTGCTCCCATACACACACACACTCCCCTGCTCCCATACACACACACACACTCCCCTGCTCCCATACACACACACACTCCCCTGCTCCCATACACACACACACTCCCCTGCTCCCATACACACACACACTCCCCTGCTCCCATACACACACACACTCCCCTGCTCCCATACACACACACACACTCCCCTGCTCCCATACACACACACACTCCCCTGCTCCCATACACACACACACACACACTCCCCTGCTCCCATACACACACACACACACACTCCCCTGCTCCCATACACACACACTCCCCTGCTCCCATACACACACACTCCCCTGCTCCCATACACACACACTGCCCTGCTCCCATACACACACACTCCCCTGCTCCCATACACACACACACTCCCCTGCTCCCATACACACACACACTCCCCTGCTCCCATACACACACACACACTCCCCTGCTCCCATACACACACACACTCCCCTGCTCCCATACACACACACACACTCCCCTGCTCCCATACACACACACACACTCCCCTGCTCCCATACACACACACACACACTCCCCTGCTCCCATACACACACACACACTCCCCTGCTCCCATACACACACACACACACACTCCCCTGCTCCCATACACGCACACACACACACTCCCCTGCTCCCATACACACACACTCCCCTGCTCCCATACACACACACTCCCCTGCTCCCATACACACACACTGCCCTTCTCCCATACACACACACTCCCCTGCTCCCATACACACACACTCCCCTGCTCCCATACACACACTGCCCTGCTCCCATACACACACACACTCCCCTGCTCCCATACACACACACACACACTCCCCTGCTCCCATACACACACACACACTCCCCTGCTCCCATACACACACACTCCCCTGCTCCCATACACACACACTCCCCTGCTCCCATACACACACACACTCCCCTGCTCCCATACACACACACACTCCCCCGCTCCCATACACACACATACACCCATACACACACACACACTCCCCTGCTCCCATACACACACACACTCCCACGCTCCCATACACATACACACTCCCCTGCTCCCATACACACACACACTCCCCCGCTCCCATACACACACACACTCCCCTGCTCCCATACACACACATACACCCATACACACACTCCCCCGCTCCCATACACACACACACACACACTCCCCTGCTCCCATACACACACACATACACCCCTGCTCCCACACACACTCCCCCGCTTCCATACACACACACACTCCCCCGCTCCCATACACATTCCCCTGCTCCCATACACACACACATACACCCCTGCTCCCACACACACTCCCCTGCTCCCATACACACACACACATACACCCCTGCTCCCACACACACTCCCCCGCTCCCATACACACACACATACACCCCTGCTCCCATACACACACACATACATCCCTGCTCCCACACACGCACTCCCCCGCTTCCACACACACTCCCCTGCTCCCACACACACACACACACACACACTCCACCTCTCCCATACACATGCACACATACACATGCATACACACGCACCCATGCATACTAGCACTTAGGCACACACGCAAACACACACATACAATTAGACACACATACACAGACACACTGCTAAAGGTTTTGGGTTGAGGGTTCACTGACCTTAAACATGACCCAGAGGAAAATGGGACAGAAATGTCCAGCACTAAGACACTTTAAGTATTGAAGTCTTTGAAATGACCTTGATTGCCTTAGTAATCTCTCTCTCTCTCTCTCTCTGTGTGTGTGTGTGTGTGTGTGTGTCTGTGTGTGTGTGTGTGTGTGAGAGTGTGAATGAAAGTGAGAGTGTGAGCGTTTGTGTGGCTTACACTGACATCCCCTGTGTCTACAGAAGCAATGGGTATCCCTGCCCAGTATCCCTTCCCAGTATCCCTTCCCAGTATCCCTGCCCAGTATCCCTGTCCAGTATCCCTCCCAGTATCCCTGCCCAGTATCCCTGCCCAGTATCCCTGCCCAATATCCCTTCCCAGTATCCCTGCCCAGTATCCCTATCCAGTATCCCTGTCCAGTATCCCTGCCCAGTATCCCTGTCCAGTATCCCTGCCCAGTATCCCTGCCTAGTATCCCTGTCCAGTATCCCTGCCCAGTATCCCTGCCCAGTATCCCTTCCCAGTATCCCTGTCCAGTATCCCTGCCCAGTATCCCTTCCCAGTATCCCTTCCCAGTATCCCTGCCCAATATCCCTTCCCAGTATCCCTGCCCAGTATCCCTATCCAGTATCCCTGTCCAGTATCCCTGTCCAGTATCCCTGCCCAGTATCCCTGCCCAGTATCCCTGCCTAGTATCCCTGTCCAGTATCCCTGCCCAGTATCCCTCCCAGTATCCCTGCCCAGTATCCCTGCCCAGTATCCCTATCCAGTATCCCTGTCCAGTATCCCTGCCCAGTATCCCTGTCCAGTATCCCTGCCCAGTATCCCTGCCCAGTATCCCTGCCTAGTATCCCTGTCCAGTATCCCTGCCCAGTATCCCTGCCCAGTATCCCTGTCCAGTATCCCTGCCCAGTATCCCTGCCCAGTATCCCTGCCCAATATCCCTTCCCAGTATCCCTATCCAGTATCCCTGCCCAGTATCCCTGCCTAGTATCCCTGTCCAGTATCCCTGCCCAGTATCCCTTCCCAGTATCCCTGTCCAGTATCCCTGCCCAGTATCCCTTCCCAGTATCCCTTCCCAGTATCCCTGCCCAGTATCCCTTCCCAGTATCCCTGCCCATTGTAAATATGGTATTGGAACTGATACCAAATATTTCCTCTATATAGTTTGCTTACTTACTTACTGTACTATATTGTGTGAATACTTCCTATATTTCCTATTCTTATTTATCATGTGTTTTTTTCTAGTAATACATTGTTATTCATTATTGCATTGTTGTGTTTTGAGTTTGCAAGAAAGGCATTTCATGGTACTTGTGCATGTGACTTTAAAACTAGAAACTAGATCTGTCTGTGTGCATGCAGAGGTTTGTGTGTGTGTGCGTGTGTGTGTGTGTGTGTGTGTGTGTATATATATCTGTACTGCTGTGTTTGTGTATGTATACCTGTGTAAATAATTCACACAGGATGCATTAAATTGCTTTTGCGTGCCTAGCGCTGGACTGGGCTGTGTGGAAAAAGAGAGAGGGAGGGAGGGGAGGGAGGGAGGGGAGGGAGGGAGGGAGGGGAAGAGGGAGGGAGGGGAAGAGAAGGGGAGAGAAGAGAGAGAGAGAGAGGGGGAGCGAGAGAGACCGATGCAGAGTGCAGACTGAAGTAATACAGGACCACTCTACAGTATGTACTTACTGTATGCTGAACAGCAGCCGCCCTATTGGAAATATATAAATAATGAGACTTTGCCACGGCCTGTTTTAAACTCTTCTCTTCTCAGAGGACTCTTCTCACGCACAGAGGTGCAGTAGTGTAGAAAAATAGATGGTGGAAGAACATGTCCATCCTAAATGGGACCCTATTACCTATGTAGTGCACTACTTTTGTTCCCTATATACTTCAGTCTGAGACTGACATCATTGAAGTCATTTGTGGTGACGTCAAAATGAGGGCTGTTGTACAAAACAAAGTCATCCGCGTTTGGATCATCTCTAACCAAATCAGAGTATCAAAGCAAATAAGGAATTTACAAAACACCACTTTACCCACGTGTGTTCTGGCTCTGGCCCAACCCATCGCTTTCTGGACCAATCATCCGCCCTTGAGTGTTAGTGGATAGATCCATATAGGGCTGTGCTGCTTTGGATAATAG
Organism: Oncorhynchus mykiss; assembly: GCF_057628025.1. NCBI lineage: Eukaryota > Metazoa > Chordata > Actinopteri > Salmoniformes > Salmonidae > Oncorhynchus > Oncorhynchus mykiss. The sequence goes on along the minus strand of NC_143026.1, from coordinate 15,870,772 downwards.
GAATAGTTTGTGTGTGTGTGTGTGTGTGTGTCTCCAGAGTCCACCACTGCTGAATGTGTTTTAATGAATACTGCAGATGGGATGAGCGCTTGGGGAGGGATGGGGGGATGGAGAGAGGGAGGGATAGAGAAGAGGGGGGTCTACACAGATATGGAACGGTTTCAAAAAGAAAAGAGAGTGATAAGAAGAATTGAAAAGAAAGAGAGTAAGAAGTGAGAGCCTGGCCGAGGAAGAGAGGGATGAAAAAATGCTGAAGGACAGCAGCGATGGGGGGGATGAGAGTTTTGGCGGGATGCCTCCTCTGTGTATGGGCCCCCAGGGTGCTGGTACAGGGTTACTGAAGATCTGCGTGCCTGCAAGGCCTACTGTGTGTGTGTGTGTCTTTTTATCTTTGTGTGTTTGTCTGTCTGTCTGTGTGTGTGTGTGTGTGTCTGTGAGTGTATGTGTATGTGTCTTTGTGTGTGACTGTGTGTATATGTACCTGTGTATGTGTCTGTGTGTGTGTGTCTGTGTGTGTGTTTGTCTCTGTGTGTCTCTTTGTTTCTGTGTGTCTGTTTGTCTGTGTGCGTGCGTGGCTGTGTATTTATCGTTGTATGTGTCTTTGTGTGTGACTGTGTGTATATGTATCTGTGTATGTGTGTGTGTGTCTGTGTGTGTGTTTGTCTCTGTGTGTCTCTTTGTTTCTGTCTGTCTGTTTGTCTGTGTGCGTGCGTGGCTGTGTATGTATCTGTGTATGTGTGCGTGCGTGGCTGTGTATGTATCTGTGTATGTGTGTCTGTGTGTATGTCTGTGTTTGTCTGTGTGTCTGTGTTTGTGTCTGTGTGTGTGACTGTGTGTGTATGTATCTGTGTATGTGTCTGTGTGTCTGTGTTTTGTGTGTCTCTTTGATTCTGTGTTCTGTGTGTGTGTGTGTGTCTGTGTGTTTGTGTGTATGTTTGTGTCTGTGTGTCTGTGCGTGTCTGAGTATGTATCTGTGTATGTATTTGTGTGTGTGTGTCTGTGCATGTCTGTGGGTGTGTGTGTTTCTGTGTGTCTGTGTGTCTGTTTGTCTGTGTGTATGTTTGTCTGTGTGTGTGTGTGTGTGTAAAAGGATTGGAAAGAAGCAGGTAAACTGCAGATATTCTATCCTTTCCTTCAAGGTGTAATGTCCACTCCCTGCCCCCAAATGAAATCGCTGATGTGTTAAGAGGCTATTTACACGCCAACACATACAGTCACACACACAGGGTCGCAGATGTAATCACAGGGTCGCAGATGTAATCACAGGGTCGCAGATGTAATCACAGGGTCGCAGATGTAATCACAGGATACAGTGAAATTGTAATGCCCCGAGCACCAACAGTGAAATACATATTTACAGCTGTAACAGCTGTCCATTGGGGGGTTGGGGGCAGGGTAAATTCTCGTTGTGAGGCGGGAGCAGTTGCCGTACTAGGCCGTGATGCAACCCGACAGTATGCTCTTGATGGTACTCCTGTAGAACACTGTGAGGGCCCTCGGGGACAGGCTATATTTCTGAAGAGTTGCTGCCGTGCTTTCTTCACCACGGTGTCCGTGTGGGTTGACCATTTCAACTCAGAGATGTGTACGCAGAGGAACTTGTGCAGAGGAACGCAGAGGCACCACGTCAGAGTGGTTTGACCATTTCAACTCATCAGAGATGTGTACGCAGAGGAACTTGTGCAGAGGAACGCAGACGCACCACGTCAGAGTGGTTGACCATTTCAACTCATCAGAGATGTGTACGCAGAGGAACGTGTGCAGAGGAACGCAGAGGCACCACGTCAGAGTGGTTGACCATTTCAACTCATCAGAGATGTGTACGCAGAGGAACTTGTGCAGAGGAACGCAGAGGCACCACATCGTCAGAGTGCCTACCTCCTCTCTGAAGGCTGTCTCATTGCTGTTGGTAATCAGGCCTACTACTGTCGTGTTGTCAGTGAACTTGATGATGGAGTTGTAACTGTGTTAGGCCAAGCAGTTGTGGGTATACAGGGAGTACAGACGGGAACTGAGGACACCCTTGTGAGATCCCCGTGTTGAGGATCAGGCTGGAGGAAATAATGTTGCTTACCTTCACCGCCTGGGGGCTTCGCACCAGAAAGTCCAGGACCCAGTTGCATAGGGAGGAGTTCAGTCCCAGGGTTGTGAGCTTTATGATGAGCTTAGACGGCACTATGGTATTGAAGGCCAAACTGTAGTCGATGTACAGCATCCACACATATGCATACAGTTACTTAAAGTGATTTTGTAGTTTATACTTAAACCGATAGTCACTGTGAGTCAGCCACCACTAAGCCACGCCTCCAATAGAATTTCCCAGTGTGCCTTGCCTTTCGAGTGAATTGTAGAGTTACCACCCATGACTGTATTTGTTAGTGACAGAGACATGCTTGTTGAATTCCTTCGTGTTCTGTCCTGTGGCCTTCACCAAATTAGTTCCTAGGTGAATATAATCATTATAATTAAACTCTTTATGACAATACATTACATATCTCATAAGGCCTTATTTTGAGGCCTATTTTTACCCTAATATGATGGTCTGAAACTCTACAAGCCACATCAGGCCTGCAAGTAGGGTTGCAAAATTGCAGTAACTTTCACCAAATTCCCCCAAAATCCTGTTTTGGAGAATTTCCAGGCATCTTCCAACTGGGATTTCTGGAACATTTGGGAAATGTACATTCATTTTTCAATCTTACCTGCAAGTCACATTATGCTGGCTTGCAAAGTGATGTGTAATTCCTATTGGAATCCAGTCAGAGTTAGGCTATCCAATAGTTGGAATTTAAATTCACCAGCTTTCATAATGGCTGCCAGAGTTAGGAACAGTCTTTTTTTAAACCTTTATTTAACTGGGCAAGTCAGTTAAGAACAAATTCTTATTTTATTTAACTAGGCAAGTCAGTTAAGAACAAATTCTTATTTTCAATGACAGCGGGCTAACTGCCTTGTTCAGGGGCAGAAGGTCAGATTTTGACCTTGTCAGCTCAGGGATTTGATCAACCTTCCAGTTACTAGTCCAACACTCTAACCACTAGGCTACGTGCCGCACCGTGTGATTACAGGTGCAAAAAATCAAACTAAACGATTGGATTAGTTTAGAAAAATGTACGTTATTAATCTTTGTGTAGCATAATATTAATCAATCAATCACGACATGTACATGTAAAAAAACACAGATATTAAAAACAATTTTAGAAATCTACCTGCAGTAGAGCATGCTGGTTAAAAAGTTAATTTGCTATCATAATTTTAAAAATGTAGTTGATGTGACCATTTCGTTTTGAGTCAGTACCACATAAAAATGTTAGGTAATAATTACATTTCATTGACTTTAAGTTTAACTTACTAGAAGTATTTGAGTTAAAAATGCCTTGTGGTTTACAGTGTAGGAAAGGGGGATACCTAGTCAGTTGTACAACTGAATGCCTTCAACTGAAATGTGTCTTCCACATTTAACCCAACCTCTCTGAATCAGAGAGGTGCGGGGGGCTGCCTTAATTGACATCCACGGCGCCCGGGGAACAGTGGGCTAACTGACTTGCACAGGGGCAGAATGACAGATTTTTACCTTGTCAGCTCTGGGATTTGATCCAGCAACCTTTCAGTTATTGGCCCAACACTCTAACCACTAGTCTACCTGCCACCCTCTGAGTGCTGATTGAGGGTCAGTTTAGCCTTCTATATCATAACGAATAAGATTACATGGACAGATCCTAAATCAGCACTCTTACTCTATGTAATAACAAGAAGGAGGGCTATGGTGCACCATCCTAATGCCTAGCATGTACCAACCTGACCCCTCAAACTCTCTTGTGGTTTGCATGCTATGGGAAACATTTCTGCTCGGGGGTTCTACACAAAGTGCAAGGATTGTGTGAGCGTGTGTCTGTGTAACTGTTGGGTATGCCCACAAACGTCTGTGTTTGTATACTGTATTTATAAGTGTGTGTGTATTAATTCATAATTCAGGGTTTGCCCGGTGCGAGAAGAGGAGCTGAGATCAGCCAAAGGACAAGGGTTAATGTAATTATCCTGCTAAAACCTTGAGAGGGAGAGAACATCATTAGTCATAGAATAAATGGAGAACAGAGCTACCCCAGCCTCAGGCCTGGGAGAGAGAGGGAGGGATGAAGAGCAGGGAGGGAGAGGAGGGGGGGGGGCAGGGAGAGAGTGCGAGAGAGACAGGCTATGTGCTCACTGCCCACAACATGAGGTGGAAACTGAGCTGCTCTTCCTAACCTCCTGCCAACTGTATGTCCATATTAGAGACACATATTTCCCTCAGATTACACAGACCCACAAAGAATTTGAAAACAAATCCAATTTTGATAAACCCCCATCCAGTATCTATTAGGTTAAATACAACAGTGTGCCACCACAGCAGCAAGATTTGTTACCTGTTGCTACAAAAAAAGGGCAACCAGTGAAGAGCAGACAGCATTGTAAATACAACTCATATTTATGTTGATTTGTTTTCCATTTTGTACTTTAACTATTTGCACATCGTTACAACACTGTACATAGCCATAATATGACATTTGAAATGTCTCTATTCCTTTGTAATGTTTACTGTTCATTTCTGATTGTTTATTTCACTTTTGTTTGTTATCTATCTCACCTGCTTTGGCAATGTAAACATGTTTCTCATGCCAATAAAGGGAGGGAGAGGTAGGGAGAGGGTGTGTGTGCGCGTGGGTTTTTCTTATTAAAAATATAATTTCACAGCGATTTCGATGATACAATGATACCATACACCACTCAGTGCTTATTCTCTCACATAAAAAGAAATTGAGCAAACAGTGTCGAATTTTAGCAACCAGGAAATGACACAGCGATTTCCACTAGACAACACAGCCACAAAGTCAGAACAGCTTTCCCAGTTTGACAACAGATGTCGCTCCGCCAATCACAACACTAGTAATACTGTGAAATATTATCATTCCACTATTAGCAGCATATATATTCAGCCAGGTCCCCCGTTATACAAGTCAGCAGTTGTGACCCGTCAGTCAGGGCAGAGCCCCACCTGTTTTGAGTCCACCCCACCTGTTTGTTGTCTGTTTAGCATTTTACTTTGGCATTAATATGTGTCACATATCAGTTTGCAAACAATGTAAAATAAAATAATTGAGTTAATAAAGCTGCTGCTTTCTTGAGTAAGGCAGCTCCAAAATGCAAGAGTTTCAGCCAAGCTCAGTGCTTTCTGTGGTTGTGGAGCAGCCAGCGGAAAGTACAAGGCATAGGGGTTGGTAATGTTCTCTAGTTGCGCCTTGATTGGCTCAGTGTTCTGTCACCTTGATTGGCTCAGTGCTCTGTCACTCGTGGGGACACTACGTCACCGCAAAATCTACAGGGAGAGCTCTAAAATTCAAGCCCCTTGGGTACTGCCATAGATTTGAATTAGAAGTGCCCATCCAAGAAGGCTCAAGGTCATGGGCCACAGATAAAATGACCTCAAATCACGGCCAACTCGGATTTCCAGGTCGGGAACTCGGCCTCTTTCTAGAGCGCTGACCTGAAGACCACTGACATTGTTTTTTAAGAGTTCCCAGTTGATGACAAAATTTGCCCACAAGAAGGACTGCCTCACCACCTTCCTGTTCAAGTGAGCACAGCACAACAAGGTGAGTCAAAAAATGTATTGTATACTGCTGCATAAATTATGTAATATGCCAGGGATATTAGTATACTGTAGCTAAGAAAGTAATACTAAGTGTATGTTGTGTAGTAAGCTGTTAGTAGCCCATGTGCCTCCCCCTAATCATTTGGCACCTTTCCCCCGCATAACTTAGATTACTGTTCTGACTTGGTGGTGCACATGTAGCCTAGAGCCTGTTTTAGAGAAATGTAATCATAGAATATTGTAAGAGCTTTCATTGTCTGTTTATATGCCTCCTTGATTTATCCTACGGTTCTGAATTGGTGTACAGGGAGAATACTGTAAGAACCGCCCATGTTCTGAATTCTATCGCTGTACATTTTAAAAGTGCTAAACAAATAGTTATATTAACTATGTCTATACTTGCTCGCTCATTAATGTCTTAATCTAAATGATCTGCTCATTATGTCCCCTTATGCCATAGTTTGTACATCTCAATTGTCAGTAGAAATCACATTTGTTTAAGCAAGTCAGCCATTTCAGCTATGTTTTTAAAAAAAGACAGTAAATACGGCTGAATGAACTGTTTCGCTGCCAGACAAGGCCCGCCTGATAGACAGGTGTTGCGGTCGTAAGGATTCTCCCTATGGTGCTGAAAAGAAAGCTCTGCTGTTGGGACAGCTTTAGGCCCTAACAGTTTGTGGGCACTGTTTGTCACCGTTATAGTGCAATTAATGTATTGTTTAGTGTTGTGTTGTTTTGTGTAGTGGCTTTGCTGGTCCCACCAAGATTTACATGCTAAAATCCCCACTGCAAGTCAGTATTCGAAGTCCATCCATGTCTGAGGATGTTGGTAGATGACGTGGAAACCGGCCACTAGGGACAACAGTGAGAACTGTTACCTTCAAGTAGGTTTTGCTTTTGCTAGGGCATTGTGGCTTCTAAGCTAATCGTCACGCAATCCTTTCTCTAAGTCAGGGTATGAGTCGAAACATGCCTATTTCCCTCGAAAGTACGTAATGTCACAATTCCAAAACTATACAATATTACAGAGAACATATTAGTTATCTCACATCTTGGAAAAGAATGGTATATTTTTTTGTATATGTACTTCTTGTTCATGAAATTCATGATCATTTACATTTTTTGAGCTAGCTCCCAATTGACTCCCATTCAATCCTTGAAGGAGAACTCTCCTTGTCCCAGAATCACCCAGAATGCACCTCGTGACTTATGGGCGATGTACACAAGGGCTAGTTACTTCACATGCTGATTCTGATGGAGTATCTCTATGGGAAAGCAACATTACTCTGCTCTCTCTCTGGGCAGAGACGCTGTTTATAGCTCAGTGGCAGAGACAAGTTGAACTCGGTGAGGCAGACTCCTAAATTGATAGTGCAGTTTGTTTAGGCAATTTTCCAGCTAGCTAGTTACTTCACATGCTGATATTGACTTTGGCATTATTATGTGTAGCTTTGTTTTCTAGCTAGCTACCTAGCTAGCTAGCCAGCCAGGCTAGAGAGAGAGATAATTCAATGGTAGAAAATTACAAGATTATGTATAATACTGTTTATGCATTGAATAAGGTTTCTCAGTACTGGGGCTTGGCGCTGGCAATTGATTTATGATGACTTGGTGATAGAACCCACAGCCAGCATTCCATTGAATGTTTAGTGTCTGTGAAATGTTGGCCTGTCTGCCAGGGTCAGGCAAACCATCCCTCTAGTTTCTTTCTCACATGCAGATGAACACTGGACCTGTTGCATTAGTATCTGTGTTTTAAGGAGCGCGAAACTGAGAAGGTAACCCTGTATAAACAAGTAGTAAATTACCTATAGACAGAAACCTGGCGCAATCTACATCTTGCTGTCTGTTGCTTGATAGCACAATGTACCTTTGTATAGTTCTACACATCTGTTGTTTGTCATGCACATTCAGGGGGATGTACTTTGCTGTAACCCAAATCTGCTTGTCGGGCTCTCAACGATTACCATTGGGTTGCCATTGACCAGCTCCATTATTGCAATTCTTAATCGATAATAAAGATTGATTGTTTGAAGAAATAACAAAGTCCCGTATCACTTGGTTAGAATTTCCACCACAATTGCATTGTGGGTTTTGCGGTAGACTGAGCTGCAACAGATTTCCCAAAACTATTTTTAAGTTTCTACCAACCTTGTTATAACGACAAAATCTAACATTTTTTCAAAAATTATTGTTTTCACATATCAGTATTATTTAACACTATTTAACACTGTAAATCATTAGAATTAGTGGTTTGGGGTGGATTATCACTTGGGGTGGATTATCACTTTAACCATTACCTTAACTGTAAGAATTTGGAGTTAATGCCTGAACTTAACCCTAACATACCTAAGAAGAGTGAGGATTCTGAACTTTTGAGTTAGTCCCTTATACACTGAGAGAAAGTAGCAGTAGTCTAATCAAAAGCATACATTTGTTTTATAATCATAGGTCATGACTGCATACCTGCGTGTCTGTCTTTATCTGTCTGTGTGTCGGTGTATGTCTGGTGTGTGTCTGTATGTTTGTTGTGTGGCTGTTGTGTGTCTATTGTGTGTCTGTTGTGTGTCTGATGTATGTCTGATGTATGTTGTCGTGGAAATTCTAATCAATAATGAGGAGAGACAAGGTCAATCACCAATCAGGATATTACTTTATTCAAAACGTATTAATAACCGATTAATTATTGCAATAATGAAGCTGGTCGACAAACCACCCCTGGATGATTTAAGAGCCCAACGAGCGGATTTGAGCCAAAGCATTTTATAGCAAAGTACATCCTCCTGAATGTTCATGACAAACAACAGATGTATGGAATGGGTCACAAAGTTAGGATTTGTATGAAAGATACTAATAATTCACAGCAGACAGTATCTGCTGTAAAGACTGTTCTCATTGTGTAGAAACCCAAACCGGAGCCGTCTCTCCCTGGTACCTTCCAGTCAAACCGGAGCCATCTCTCCCTGGTACCTTCCAGTCAAACCGGAGCCATCTCTCCCTGGTACCTTCCAGTCAAACCTGAGCCATCTCTCCCTGGTACCTTCCAGTCAAACCGGAGCCATCTCTCCCTGGTACCTTCCAGTCAAACCGGAGCCATCTCTCCCTGGTACCTTCCAGTCAAACTGGAGCCATCTCCCTCACATGAATGGAATGTGACCAGAGGCCTCATAAATCTACTGTCAGCATTAAGCCCCAGAGGCCCACTCTCAGTTCACACAGATATAATATTATAGTTATAACAACCCCCTATTCTGTTGCATAACACAACCATTTGATGCAATAACAGTATTATCTTGTCTTGTAATTTCACCCACAACTATGTCTGTTGTGTGTCTGATGTGTGTCTGTTGTGAGCCTGTTGTATATATGTTGTGTGTCCGTTGTGTGTCCACTGTGTGTTGGTTGCATGTCTGGTGTGTGTCTGTTGTCTGTCCAATGTGTGTTATGTGTCTGTTGTGTGCATGTTGTATGGCTGTTTGCGTGTCTATTGTGTGTCTGGTGTGTGTCTGTTGCAAGCCTGTTGTATATATGTTGTGTGTACGTTGTGTGTCTGCTGTGTGATGGTTGTGTGTCTGTTGTCTATCAGATGTGTGTCTGTTATGTGTCTGTTGTGTGCTGCGTGTCTGATATGTCTGTTGTGTGTCTGATGTGTGCCTGTTGTATTTCCGATGTGTGTCCGATGTGAGTCCGATGTGTGTTCTTTTGTGTTCCCGATGTGTGCCCGAAGTGTGTCTGATGTGTGTCTGATGTGTGTCTGATGTGTGTCTGTTGTGTGTCTGCCGTGTGTCCGATGTGTGTCTGTTGTATGTCCGATGTGTGTCTGTTGTTTGTCTGCTGTGTGTCGGTTGTATGTTTGCTGTGTGTCTGTTGTGTATCTGATGTGTGTCTGTTGTATGTCCGTTGTGTGTCTGATGTGTGTTCTTTTCTGTGTCTGTTGTATGTCTGTTGTATGTCTGTTGTGTGTCTGTTGTGTCTGTTGTGTGTCTGATGTGTGTTCTTTTCTGTGTCTGATGTGTGTCTGTTGTATGTCTGTTGTGTGTCTGTTGTGTACCTGTTGTATGTCCGATGTGTGTCCGATGTGTGTCTGATGTGTGTCTGTTGTATGTCTGATGCGTGTCTGTTGTATGTCTGATGCATGTCTGTTGTATGTCTGATGTGTGTCTGTTGTATGTCTGATGTGTGTCTGTTGTATGTCTGATGTGTGTCTGTTGTATGTCTGATGTGTGTCTGTTGTATGTCTGATGTGTGTCTGTTGTATGTCTGTTGTATGTCTGATGTATGTCTGATGCGTGTCTGATGTATGTCTGATGCGTGTCTGTTGTATGTCTGATGCGTGTCTGTTGTATGTCTGATGTATGTCTGTTGTATGTCTGTTGTATGTCTGATGTGTGTCTGTTGTATGTCTGATGTGTGTCTGTTGTATGTCTGATGTGTGTCTGTTGTATGTCTGTTGTATGTCTGATGTATGTCTGATGTGTGTCTGTTATGTGTCTGTTGTGTGCTGCGTGTCTGATATGTCTGTTGTGTGTCTGATGTGTGCCTGTTGTATTTCCGATGTGTGTCCGATGTGAGTCCGATGTGTGTTCTTTTGTGTGCCCGATGTGTGCCCGAAGTGTGTCTGATGTGTGTCTGATGTGTGTCTGATGTGTGTCTGTTGTGTGTCTGTCGTGTGTCCGATGTGTGTCTGTTGTATGTCCGATGTGTGTCTGTTGTTTGTCTGCTGTGTGTCGGTTGTATGTTTGCTGTGTGTCTGTTGTGTATCTGATGTGTGTCTGTTGTATGTCCGTTGTGTGTCTGATGTGTGTTCTTTTCTGTGTCTGTTGTATGTCTGTTGTGTGTCTGTTGTGTCTGTTGTGTGTCTGATGTGTGTTCTTTTCTGTGTCTGATGTGTGTCTGTTGTATGTCTGTTGTGTGTCTGTTGTGTACCTGTTGTATGTCCGATGTGTGTCTGATGTGTGTCTGATGTGTGTCTGTTGTATGTCTGATGCGTGTCTGTTGTATGTCTGATGCATGTCTGTTGTATGTCTGATGTGTGTCTGTTGTATGTCTGATGCGTGTCTGTTGTATGTCTGATGTGTGTCTGTTGTATGTCTGATGTGTGTCTGTTGTATGTCTGTTGTATGTCTGATGTATGTCTGATGCGTGTCTGTTGTATGTCTGTTGTATGTCTGATGTGTGTCTGTTGTATGTCTGATGCGTGTCTGTTGTATGTCTGATGTGTGTCTGTTGTATGTCTGTTGTATGTCTGATGTATGTCTGATGCGTGTCTGTTGTATGTCTGATGCATGTCTGTTGTATGTCTGATGTGTGTCTGTTGTATGTCTGATGCGTGTCTGTTGTATGTTTGATGTGTGTCTGTTGTATGTCTGATGTGTGTCTGTTGTATGTCTGTTGTATGTCTGATGTATGTCTGATGCGTGTCTGATGTATGTCTGATGCGTGTCTGATGTATGTCTGATGTATGTCTGATGCGTGTCTGATGCGTGTCTGATGTATGTCTGATGCGTGTCTGTTGTATGTCTGATGTGTGTCTGTTGTATGTCTGATGCGTGTCTGATGTATGTCTGATGTATGTCTGATGCGTGTCTGATGTATGTCTGATGCGTGTCTGTTGTATGTCTGATGTGTGTCTGTTGTATGTCTGATGTGTGTCTGTTGTATGTCTGATGCGTGTCTGTTGTATGTCTGATGTGTGTCTGTTGTATGTCTGATGCGTGTCTGTTGTATGTCTGATGCGTGTCTGTTGTATGTCTGATGTGTGTCTGTTGTATGTCTGTTGTATGTCTGATGTATGTCTGATGCGTGTCTGATGTATGTCTGATGTATGTCTGATGCGTGTCTGATGCGTGTCTGATGTATGTCTGATGCGTGTCTGATGTATGTCTGATGTGTGTCTGTTGTATGTCTGATGCGTGTCTGATGTATGTCTGATGCGTGTCTGATGTATGTCTGATGTATGTCTGATGCGTGTCTGATGTATGTCTGATGCGTGTCTGTTGTATGTCTGATGTGTGTCTGTTGTATGTCTGATGCGTGTCTGTTGTATGTCTGATGTGTGTCTGTTGTATGTCTGATGCGTGTCTGTTGTATGTCTGATGTGTGTCTGTTGTATGTCTGATGCGTGTCTGTTGTATGTCTGATGCGTGTCTGATGTATGTCTGATGCGTGTCTGTTGTATGTCTGATGTATGTTGTGTGTCAGTTGTCTGTTTCCAAGGACATGAATGTTCAAGTGTTTGCTGTCACCAGTGTGTCATTTCCTATCTCTCTCTTTCTTTCTTCCTTACTCTCTAGCCTCCTTTCTTACTCGCTCTCTCATTTATCTGGTCATTTATTCCTCCTCTATCTACAATCACAGACAAGCTGATGAGAGTAAAGAGGTGAGAAACACAAAATATAAAAAAAACACCAAACTCTGTAATACTATTATGCTAATGAGCGTGGCTTTCAGAGAGAAAATAAACAGTCTTTCCAAGGACACCCTCCACCCCTTCCCCCTACTTCCAATTCCCAGTGTGCATCTCAGCTTTAAAGGCACGCCTCGTGGTATCAAGACAATCCCCTCTTCTCAACAGATGCTGGGTAAGGCGCAGTGCAGGCGAGCGGGAGGCCGGGCTGTGCCGTTAACACCAGGGACAGAGAGAATTATTTATTGTGTGAATTTAAAAGCATATTTATGGAAAGAGGGGGAGGGTGAGAAAGTGTGTCACAGACTGGGGGGGGGGGGGGGATCTGGCGGGGGCAGTATGCTCGTTTGTATGTTGCGGGGGCAGTATGCTCGTGCGTATGTGGCGGGGGCAGTATGCTCGTGTGTATGTGGCGGGGGCAGTATGCTCGTGCGTATGTTGCGGGGGCAGTATGCTCGTGTGTATGTGGCGGAGCAGTATGCTCGTGTGCATGTGGCGGGGGCAGTATGCTCGTGTGTATGTGGCGGGGGCAGTATGCTCGTGTGTATGTGGCGGGGCAGTATGCTCGTGTGTATCTGGCTGGGGCAGTATGCTCGTGTGTATCTGGCGGGGGCAGTATGCTCGTATGTATGTGGCGGGGGCAGTAAGCTTGTGCGTATGTGGCGGGGGCAGTATACTCGTGTGTATCTGGCGGGGGCAGTATGCTTGTGTGTATGTGGCGGGGGCAGTATGCTCGTGTGTATGTGGCGGGGGCAGTATGCTCGTGTGTATGTGGCGGGGGCAGTATGCTCGTGTGTATGTGGCGGGGGCAGTATGCTCGTGTGTATGTGGCGGGGGCAGTATGCTCGTGTGTATCTGGCGGGGGCAGTATGCTCGTGTGTATGTGGCGGGGGCAGTATGCTCGTGCGTATGTGGCGGGGGCAGTATGCTCGTGTGTATCTGGCGGGGGCAGTATGGTCGTGTGTATGTGGCGGGGGCAGTATGCGCGTGTGTATGTGGCGGGGGCAGTATGCTCGTGTGTATGTGGCGGGGGCAGTATGCTCTTGTGTATCTGGCGGGGGCAGTATGCTCGTGTGTATGTCGCGGGGGCAGTATGCTCGTGTGTATGTCGCGGGGGCAGTATGCTCGTGTGTATGTGGCGGGGGCATTATGCTCGTGTGTATCTGGCGGGGGCAGTATGCTCGTGTGTATGTGGCGGGGGCAGTATGCTCGTGTGTATGTGGCGGGGGCAGTATGCTCGTGTGTATGTGGCGGGGGCAGTATGCTCGTGTGTATCTGGCGGGGGCAGTATGCTCGTGTGTATCTGGCGGGGGCAGTATGCTCATGTGTATCTGGCGGGGGAAGAAAGCGAGATTCACAGAAAAGAGGAGAAAAAAGTAAAACTAAAAAATTGCTGACTTTTTACTTTCGCCTGACTAGGAGGGGAAATAAACCGTGATGATCAAATCAGTTACAACCGTTGTGTCATAAATCAAGGCGTATGATAAGAACAATGACACTTTCCTCATTGTCGCTTCTCTCCCCATCCTCTCCTCTTCTTCTTTCTGCATGCCATTTTTTTTCCGCAAAGCCCTCTCATGAAGGACTTAAGGAGCAATCTGTTTTTTGAGAGAGAGTGCTGTTTTCTGTCATGCAGGAAGTTAACCTCGGAGGGGCGGAGCTTGTGCGAGGTAACTTCTAAGGGCGCGTCTTGTGTGAAGAAGGTGTCGTTACTCATAGATCTATGCAAGATACTAACACTTTAATGTGAGGAAATCAATGCATGTGTATCATGTATCTTCCCTAGACACTCCTCACACATAGGACCCAGCTCACACATAGGACCCAGCTCACACATAGGACCCAGCTCACACATAGGACCCAACTCACACATAGGACCCAGCTCACACATAGGACCCAGCTCACACATAGGACCCAGCTCACACATAGGACCCAACTCACACATAGGACCCAGCTCACACATAGGACCCAGCTCACACATAGGACCCAGCTCACACATAGGACCCAACTCACACATAGGACCCAGCTCACACATAGGACCCAGCTCACACATAGGACCCAGCTCACACATAGGACCCAGCTCACACATAGGACCCAGCTCACACATAGGATCCAGTTTGTTTGCATTCGTAATTGTATGGAAATATATATACATTAATAGACATAAAAAGTGGAATGACATGTGACCAGATATTTTTATTTAACTAGGCAAGTCAGTTAAGAACAAATTCTTATTTACAATGACAGCCTAGGAACAGTGGGTTAACTGCCTGTTCAGGGGCAGAATGACAGATTTGTTTTACCTTGACAGCTCGGGGATTTGATGTTGCAACCTTTCAGTTACTGGCCCAACACTCTAACCACTAGGCTACCTACCACCAGGCTGGCTATCCAGAAATCATTGTATTAACTTCAATTTATTACCTGATATCTCAACATATTTTTGGTAGAACTGTTCACGTACAACAGCAAAATCATTTTTACAGGTGGAATGCTTCTCTCTCACGATGTAGGCAGCTGTATGTTGGATAACGTTTACAGAGCTTCATACACACACACACATTCATCACAAAATCACTTAGGCCCAGTCCATCCTACTGGGAGTTCATCATCTCTCCCTATCTCTCTCTCTCTCTCCTGGTATGGGTTTATACCTACTCTCCCATCACCTTCACAAGGTAAATGACACCAAAGAAAACTTTGGCATAACTCAAAACCCAGTTTCCAAAGTCAATGTCCCACTAACGTCAATAATCAAGACCCAAAATATATTACTGTGAAAATACAGAGTGAGAACAACAAAGGACTAGCTAGCTGCAATCCTTCATTTTCCCCGGGAGGTAAAGTAGATGGAGCCTTGAGACCTGAAATCACTCACTACTTGGGTCTAACAATCTGTCATTCTCAGAGGCCTTAGCTTGCTGTCATGGAGAAATCACCTGCCATAAAGACCTACTTGTACAACATACGTTACTTTTTTGTTTGTTTTTTGCTTTAAATAAATGTATTTAATATTCAATGGATTTTTGTTGTTGTAGTTGTTGTTTTTTCACAAGTTTTTAGCCTCTCCCTGTCTCACAGATATCTCCCACAGAACTCCCTGTCTCAGATACCTCCCACAGAACTCCCTGTCTCACAGATATCTCCCACAGAACTCCCTGTCTCACAGATATCTCCCACAGAACTCCCTGTCTCAGATACCTCCCACAGAACTCCCTGTCTCACAGATATCTCCCACAGAACTCCCTGTCTCAGATACCTCCCACAGAACTCCCTGTCTCACAGATATCTCCCACAGAACTCCCTGTCTCACAGATATCTCCCACAGAACTCCCTGTCTCAGATACCTCCCACAGAACTCCCTGTCTCACAGATATCTCCCACAGAACTCCCTGTCTCAGATACCTCCCACAGAACTCCCTGTCTCAGATACCTCCCACAGAACTCCCTGTCTCAGATACCTCCCACAGAACTCCCTGTCTCAGATATCTCCCACAGAACTCCCTGTCTCAGATACCTCCCACAGAACTCCCTGTCTCACAGATACCTCCCACTGAACTCCCTGTCTCAGATACCTCCCACAGAACTCCCTGTCTCACAGATATCTCCCACAGAACTCCCTGTCTCAGATACCTCCCACAGAACTCCCTGTCTCACAGATACCTCCCACTGAACTCCCTGTCTCACAGATATCTCCCACAGAACTCCCTGTCTCAGATACCTCCCACAGAACTCCCTGTCTCACAGATATCTCCCACAGAACTCCCTGTCTCACAGATATCTCCCACAGAACTCCCTGTCTCAGATACCTCCCACAGAACTCCCTGTCTCAGATACCTCCCACAGAACTCCCTGTCTCAGATACCTCCCACAGAACTCCCTGTCTCACAGATATCTCCCACAGAACTCCCTGTCTCAGATACCTCCCACAGAACTCCCTGTCTCACAGATATCTCCCACAGAACTCCCTGTCTCAGATACCTCCCACAGAACTCCCTGTCTCAGATACCTCCCACAGAACTCCCTGTCTCAGATATCTCCCACAGAACTCCCTGTCTCAGATACCTCCCACAGAACTCCCTGTCTCACAGATACCTCCCACTGAACTCCCTGTCTCAGATACCTCCCACAGAACTCCCTGTCTCACAGATATCTCCCACAGAACTCCCTGTCTCAGATACCTCCCACAGAACTCCCTGTCTCACAGATACCTCCCACTGAACTCCCTGTCTCACAGATATCTCCCACAGAACTCCCTGTTTCAGATACCTCCCACAGAACTCCCTGTCTCACAGATATCTCCCACAGAACTCCCTGTCTCACAGATATCTCCCACAGAACTCCCTGTCTCAGATACCTCCCACAGAACTCCCTGTCTCACAGATATCTCCCACAGAACTCCCTGTCTCAGATACCTCCCACAGAACTCCCTGTCTCACAGATATCTCCCACAGAACTCCCTGTCTCAGATATCTCCCACAGAACTCCCTGTCTCACAGATATCTCCCACAGAACTCCCTGTCTCAGATACCTCCCACAGAACTCCCTGTCTCACAGATATCTCCCACAGAACTCCCTGTCTCAGATACCTCCCACAGAACTCCCTGTCTCACAGATACCTCCCACTGAACTCCCTGTCTCAGATATCTCCCACAGAACTCCCTGTCTCAGATACCTCCCACAGAACTCCCTGTCTCACAGATATCTCCCACAGAACTCCCTGTCTCAGATATCTCCCACAGAACTCCCTGTCTCAGATACCTCCCACAGAACTCCCTGTCTCACAGATACCTCCCACTGAACTCCCTGTCTCAGATACCTCCCACAGAACTCCCTGTTTCAGGGGGACACCCGGGTGGCGCAGTGGTTAAGGGCGCTGTACTGCAGGGTTCGCGCCCAGGCTCTGTCGTAACCGGCCGCGACCGGGAGGTCCGGGGGGTGACGCACAATTGGCCTAGCGTCGTCCGGGTTAGGAATTGGTTGGAGGGATTGGTGGGATCTCCTTGTCTCATCGCGCACCAGCGACTCCTGTGGCGGGCAGGGAGCAGTGCGCGCTAGCCAAGGTTGCCAGGTGCACGGTGTAGCCTCCGACACACTGGTGCGGCTGGCTTCCGGGTTGGAGGCGCGCTGTGTTAAGAAGCAGTACGGCTGGTTGGGTTGTGTATTGGAGGACGCATGACATTCAGCCTTCGTCTCTCCCGAGCCCGTACGGGAGTTGTAGCAATGAGACAAGATAGTAGCTACTACAACAATTGGATACCATGAAATTAGGGAGAAAAAGGGGTAAAAAAAAAAGAAAAAAAAAAAAGAACTCCATGTCTCACAGATACCTCCCACAGAACTCCCCTCCTCACAGATACCTCCCACAGAACTCCCTGTCTCACAGATACCTCCCACTGAACTCCCCTCCTCACAGATACCTCCCACAGAACTCCATGTCTCACAGATACCTCCCACTGAACTCCCCTCCTCACAGATACCTCCCACAGAACTCCCTGTCTCACAGATACCTCCCACTGAACTCCCCTCCTCACAGATACCTCCCACAGAACTCCATGTCTCACAGATACCTCCCACTGAACTCCCCTCCTCACAGATACCTCCCACAGAACTCCCTGTCTCACAGATACCTCCCACTGAACTGCCTGTCTCACAGTACCTCCCACATATCCCACCCAGCCCAACCAACTTCAACAACTCAGTAGAAGGAGACTGAGGGACCCAGGAGTTCATCTTACTCTGCAGGGGGCAGGTATTACAGGAAGAAATACACCAAACAGGCACCATACAACAGCTTCATCTGAAAAACACTACTCCCACTCCCAGGACTCAGACATTAGCATTTACATTAATCCTAGGGACATATGGTTTGAGGTAGTTTTAGGTGATTTTTGTAAAGAGGGGAAAAAGTGGATCCCTCAACTTGGGAATAAGGGCTGTTCAAACTCAGCTAAGAAAGTATTAGGGTGATATTTACCTCAGCTGTGCTGTGAACTAACGCACCGCAAAATTCTACTGTGTCCCAGGATTGCATTGCGTGTGGTGCGTTACTTACACTTTGCATTAGCTCACAGCGCAACTGTCTTTGCGACAGGAAATTGGTGACTTTTTACAGAGGCATTAATCCTATTGGTTCAAAATAAACACTTTGTGATCTTGCACTCCTCATCAAACCATATTCACAGATACCTCTGAACTCTTCATCATGACCTTTCTGGTCTCCAAAACACTTACCTGTTCCATTATCAAACACTAAAAACATACAGCACTATCCATTCTCCTCTAACAGTAATGGCCTATAGAGTAAAGGAGGATCAGAGAGGGCTCTCTGAGTACTTCATCTCCTCTATACCCCTAAATCTCAGCCAACCAATTCAATCAGACCCAGGAGTTGGTGGTGGTAACGTCCTGATTCCACCTATAGCCTGTCGCCCTGCCCTATGCTTTCTGCCCTATGTCGGATTACCAGGGAGACAAATGTGGGTCTCGCCCTTATCCCCGTCTGTCTCTGGCCCCGACATGGCTCTCAGTCTTGGGTCTGTAATCCACTTAGGTGGCTCTCTCTTCTCTTCCTGTATTGCTCTAAGCCGGGACGTTGATTCCATTATACAGACCTACTCTACGACCTGCCTCCTATTCCATTAGAAAGGTCCAATCCACGAGAGGGAGAAAGAGAGGGAGAGGGTGGGGGAGGGCAGGGTCTTAGAGCTCCAGTCATACAGTGAGTGGGGTACCTCTGAATAGGATTTCACAGATTTGAATGATTTCACTGATGATGTAAATGAGAATGGAGTGCTTCTGTTAGTGTGGTCCTCAACAACGAAGGGATAGCACCGTTTTTATATGACTAGAAAGTACAGTAGGCCCAAGCATGGTATATCTACAGTAGCTGAATAGGACTAAATATCCTTATGAAAATAATTTAACCTCACTGGTTGGATAATATAGGCCTATATTAAGAGTCAGCTATGAGAACTATGCTACTTCAAACATTTGTGTGAGTAAGTCACAAATGAATAGTGAAGAATACAAAAACATGTAGATAGACAGACAGCTACTTCTTCCATCCCTCCATCACCTCTCTCCCACTTCTCCAACCTTCTCACTCCACCCCTCCATCCCTCCCTCACCTCTCTCCCACTTCTCCAACCTTCTCACTCCTCCCCCCCATCCCTCCATCACCTCTCTCCCACTTCTCCAAACTTCTCACTCCTCCGCCCCTACATTACCTCTCTCCCACTTCTCCAACCTTCTCACTCCTCCGCCCCTCCATCACCTCTCTCCCACTTCTCCAAACTTCTCACTCACTTGTCCACCTCCTCTTCATCCCTCCATCTCTGTCCTGTCTTCTAACCTGTATGATCTCCCACAGCCTTAGTGCAGTAAGGAGCTCATCCTTCTGACAATGAAGCATTGTCTGATCAAAAAGAAACCCACATGTATTTGACACATTCTTGGGTGAGGAGTGGAGTAGAGAGTAGAGAGTAGAGAGTAGAGAGTGGAGGTCGACCGATTATGATTTTTCAACGCCAATACCGATTATTTGAGGACCAAAAAAAGATGATACCGATTAATCGGCCAATTTTTATATATATATATATATATATATATATATATATATTTGTAATAATGACAATTAGAACAATACTGAATGAACACTTATTTTAACTTAATATAATACCACAGAAAAATCTATTTAGTCTCAAATAAATAATGAAACATGTTCAATTTGGTTTAAATAATGCAAAAACATAGTGTTGGAGAAGAAAGTAAAAGTGCAATATGTGCCATGTAAAAAAGCTAACGTTTCAGTTCCTTGCTCGGAACATGAGAACATATGAAAGCTGGTGGTTCCTTTTAACATGAGTCTTCAATATTCCCAGGTAAGAAGTTTTAGGTTGTAGTTATTATAGGACTATTTCTCTCTATACCATTTGTATTTCACATACCTTTGACTATTGGATGTTCTAATAGGCACTTTAGTATTGCCAGCCTAATCTCGGGAGTTGATATGCTTGAAGTCCTAAACAGTGCAATGCTTGAAGCACAGCGAAGAGCTGCTGGCAAGCGCACGAAAGTGCTGTTTGAATGAATGCTTACGAGCCTGCTGCTGCCTACCACCGCTCAGTCAGATTGCTCTATCAAATCATATAATAATAATATAATAACACACAGAAATACAAGCCTTAGGTCATTAATATGGTAAAATCCGGAAACTATAATTTCGAAAACAAAACATTTATTATTTCAGTGAAATACGGAACCGTTCCGTATTTTATCTAACGGGTGGCATCCATAAGTCTAAATATTGCTGTTACATTGCACAACCATCAATGTTATGTCATAATTATGTACAATTCTGGCAAATTAATGACGGTCTTTGTTAGAAAGAAATGGTCTTCACACAGTTCGCAACGAGCCAGGCGGCCCAAACTGCTGCATATACCCAGACTCTGCTTGCATAGAATGCAAGAGAAGTGACACAATTTCCCTAGTTAAAAGAAATTCATGTTAGCAGGCAATATTAACTAAATATGCAGGTTTAAAAATATATACTTGTGTATTGATTTAAGAAAGGCATTGATGTTTATGGTTAGGTACACATTGGAGCAACGACAGTGCTTTTTTTTGTGGAGAATGGGAATGAGGAGTGAGGAGTGGAGAGTGGGAATGAGGTTTGAGGAGTGGAGAGTGGGAATGAGGTTTGAGGAGTGGAGAGTGGGAATGAGGAGTGAGGAGTGGAGAGTGGGAATGAGGAGTGAGGAGTGGAGAGTGGGAATGAGGTTTGAGGAGTGAGGAGTGGAGAGTGGGAATGAGGAGTGAGGAGTGGAGAGTGGGAATGAGGAGTGAGGAGTGGAGAGTGGGAATGAGGTTTGAGGAGTGAGGAGTGGAGAGTGGGAATGAGGAGTGAGGAGTGGAGAGTGGGAATGAGGAGTGAGGAGTGGAGAGTGGGAATGAGGAGTGAGGAGTGGAGAGTGGGAATGAGGTTTGAGGAGTGGAGAGTGGGAGTGAGGAGTGGAGAGTGGGAGTGAGGAGTGGAGAGTGGGAGTGAGGAGTGAGGAGTGGAGAGTGGGAGTGAGGAGTGGAGAGTGGGAGTGAGGTTTGAGAAGTGAGGAGTGGAGAGTGAGGATTGAGGAGTGGAGAGTGGGAGTGAGGAGTGGGGAGTGGAGAGTGGGAATGAGGAGTGGGGAGTGGAGAGTAGGAATGAGGAGTGGGGAGTGAGGAGTGGAGAGTGGAGAGTGAGGCTTGAGGAGTAGGGATTGAGGAGTGCAGGGGACACACAAGCCCTTAAGGAAGTGACTCTACCTCTCCTGGCCGTCGATATCACCGCCATCATTGCCCTCTCTCATTACCGCTGCGACCTGGACTAAGAAGAGCCCCATTTGGTCTTCTTTTTAATAATATAAAACCCATTTCATCTCGAGCGGTCCCAGCGGTGCCTGCGCAATGGGTGAATATTCATTATTCATTATTCAAATCTTCTCCTGAGCAGTTTGGAAAACCCAATATGTTCTGTGCCAGATGAGATGGCTCAGCCTTATTGTCCAGAGGGAGCATTGACTAATCGCCAGGCCTCCAGAAATCGATATCCAGCGGTAAGCATCAGATACCTCCGATTATACAGTAGTGTCCGGGAGACCCCTCCCCGCCGGCCCACCGAGCTCCCCCCATCACCAAGGCATCCCAGAATAACAGCATTGATTAGTGATTACGTTACGGGCGGTGATGGAGGAAGATACCAGGCCTATGTCATTTCTATGGGGGCTATATTTGGCTCCCCTTGATACCGGATCCAGCAACACAGACAGTATTGTATTGTTGTAGCTGGATATTATTACACAGTAGCTTCTCTATGGATGTAGATGTTAGGGGAGAGACTGAGAGATGAGGTACGTTCTGTAGGTAAGGCAATGATAATATAATACAGTTATTTAGTTAGCAGACGCTTTTATGCAAAGCGACTTATACAGTAGCTACTGAACATACAGTGCCTTGCGAAAGTATTCGGCCCCCTTGAACTTTGCAACCTTTTGCCACATTTCAGGCTTCAAACATAAAGATATAAAACTGTATTTTTTTTGTGAAGAATCAACAACAAGTGGGACACAATCATGAACTGGAACGACATTTATTGGATATTTCAAACTTTTTTAACAATTCAAAAACTGAAAAATTGGGCGCGCAAAATTATTCAGCCCCTTTACTTTCAGTGCAGCAAACTCTCTCCAGAAGTTCAGTGAGGATCTCTGAATGATCCAATGTTGACCTAAATGACTAATGATGATAAATACAATCCACCTGTGTGTAATCAAGTCTCCGTATAAATGCACCTGCACTGTGATAGTCTCAGAGGTCCGTTAAAAGCGCAGAGAGCATCATGAAGAACAAGGAACACACCAGGCAGGTCCGAGATACTGTTGTGAAGAAGTTTAAAGCCGGATTTGGATACAAAAATATTTCCCAAGCTTTAAACATCCCAAGGAGCACTGTGCAAGCGATAATATTGAAATGGAAGGAGTATCAGACCACTGCAAATCTACCAAGACCTGGCCGTCCCTCTAAACTTTCAGCTCATACAAGGAGAAGACTGATCAGAGATGCAGCCAAGAGGCCCATGATCACTCTGGATGAACTGCAGAGATCTACAGCTGAGGTGGGAGACTCTGTCCATAGGACAACAATCAGTCGTATATTGCACAAATCTGGCCTTTATGGAAGAGTGGCAAGAAGAAAGCCATTTCTTAAAGATATCCATAAAAAGTGTCATTTAAAGTGTGCCACAAGCCACCTGGGAGACACACCAAACATGTGGAAGAAGGTGCTCTGGTCAGATGAAACCAAAATTGAACTTTTTGGCAACAATGCAAAACGTTATGTTTGGTGTAAAAGCAACACAGCTGAACACACCATCCCCACTGTCAAACATGGTGGTGGCAGCATCATGGTTTGGGCCTGCTTTTCTTCAGCAGGGACAGGGAAGATGGTTAAAATTGATGGGAAGATGGATGGAGCCAAATACAGGACCATTCTGGAAGAAAACCTGATGGAGTCTGCAAAAGACCTGAGACTGGGACGGAGATTTGTCTTCCAACAAGACAATGATCCAAAACATAAAGCAAAATCTACAATGGAATGGTTCAAAAATAAACATATCCAGGTGTTAGAATGGCCAAGTCAAAGTCCAGACCTGAATCCAATCGAGAATCTGTGGAAAGAACTGAAAACTGCTGTTCACAAATGCTCTCCATCCAACCTCACTGAGCTCGAGCTGTTTTGCAAGGAGGAATGGGAAAAAATGTCAGTCTCTCGATGTGCAAAACTGATAGAGACATACCCCAAGCGACTTACAGCTGTAATCGCAGCAAAAGGTGGCGCTACAAAGTATTAACTTAAGGGGGCTGAATAATTTTGCACGCCCAATTTTTCAGTTTTTGATTTGTTAAAAAAGTTTGAAATATCCAATAAATGTCGTTCCACTTCATGATTGTGTCCCACTTGTTGTTGATTCTTCACAAAAAAATACAGTTTTATATCTTTATGTTTGAAGCCTGAAATGTGGCAAAAGGTCGCAAAGTTCAAGGGGGCCGAATACTTTCGCAAGGCACTGTAAGTACTGACTATGTGGCCCTAGTGGAAACTCACACAATTACTGATAAAGGTATTGTATTTGATTAGGGGAAATTAGGGGGATGTTGGTAAGTGAAATATTGGTCAGAGTTGCTTGGTTTGGGAGATGGCTACGGTCAGAACTTACATCTAGGCTATACATGGGCTGTCACGGCAGATTTCCTCCTCTTCGTCTGAAGAGGAGTAAGGATCGGACCAAGATGCGGCGTGGTAAGTGTTCATCATTTTAATGGAAAAAACTGAACACTTTCAAAAACAAAACAACAAAGTGACAAACGTGACGCTACTGAAACACTGTGCTCACAAGCAACATAACATAGACAATCACCCACAACCGTGATGCTACTGAAACACTGTGCTCACAAGCAACATAACATAGACAATCACCCACAACCGTGATGCTACTGAAACACAGTGCTAACAAGCAACATAACATAGACAATCACCCACAACCGTGACGCTACTGAAACACAGTGCTAACAAGCAACATAACATAGACAATCACCCACAACCGTGATGCTACTGAAACACTGTGCTCACAAGCAACATAACATAGACAATCACCCACAACCGTGATGCTACTGAAACACTGTGCTCACAAGCAACATAACATAGACAATCACCCACAACCGTGATGCTACTGAAACACTGTGCTCACAAGCAACATAACATAGACAATCACCCAACAACCGTGATGCTACTGAAACACTGTGCTCACAAGCAACATAACATAGACAATCACCCACAACCGTGACGCTACTGAAACACTGTGCTCACAAGCAACATAACATAGACAATCACCCAACAACCGTGATGCTACTGAAACACTGTGCTCACAAGCAACATAACATAGACAATCACCCACAACCGTGATGCTACTGAAACACTGTGCTCACAAGCAACATAACATAGACAATCACCCACAACCGTGATGCTACTGAAACACTGTGCTCACAAGCAACATAACATAGACAATCACCCACAACCGTGATGCTACTGAAACACTGTGCTCACAAGCAACATAACATAGACAATCACCCACAACCGTGATGCTACTGAAACACTGTGCTCACAAGCAACATAACATAGACAATCACCCACAACCGTGACGCTACTGAAACACTGTGCTCACAAGCAACATAACATAGACAATCACCCACAACCGTGATGCTACTGAAACACTGTGCTCACAAGCAACATAACATAGACAATCACCCACAACCGTGACGCTACTGAAACACTGTGCTCACAAGCAACATAACATAGACAATCACCCACAACCGTGATGCTACTGAAACACTGTGCTCACAAGCAACATAACATAGACAATCACCCACAACCGTGACGCTACTGAAACACTGTGCTCACAAGCAACATAACATAGACAATCACCCACAACCGTGATGCTACTGAAACACTGTGCTCACAAGCAACATAACATAGACAATCACCCACAACCGTGACGCTACTGAAACACTGTGCTCACAAGCAACATAACATAGACAATCACCCACAACCGTGATGCTACTGAAACACTGTGCTCACAAGCAACATAACATAGACAATCACCCACAACCGTGATGCTACTGAAACACTGTGCTCACAAGCAACATAACATAGACAATCACCCACAACCGTGACGCTACTGAAACACTGTGCTCACAAGAAACATAACATAGACAATCACCCACAACCGTGATGCTACTGAAACACTGTGCTCACAAGCAACATAACATAGACAATCACCCACAACCGTGACGCTACTGAAACACTGTGCTCACAAGCAACATAACATAGACAATCACCCACAACCGTGATGCTACTGAAACACTGTGCTCACAAGCAACATAACATAGACAATCACCCACAACCGTGATGCTACTGAAACACTGTGCTCACAAGCAACATAACATAGACAATCACCCACAACCGTGATGCTACTGAAACACTGTGCTCACAAGCAACATAACATAGACAATCACCCACAACCGTGATGCTACTGAAACACTGTGCTCACAAGCAACATAACATAGACAATCACCCACAACCGTGACGCTACTGAAACACTGTGCTCACAAGCAACATAACATAGACAATCACCCACAACCGTGATGCTACTGAAACACTGTGCTCACAAGCAACATAACATAGACAATCACCCACAACCGTGACGCTACTGAAACACTGTGCTCACAAGCAACATAACATAGACAATCACCCACAACCGTGATGCTACTGAAACACTGTGCTCACAAGCAACATAACATAGACAATCACCCACAACCGTGACGCTACTGAAACACTGTGCTCACAAGCAACATAACATAGACAATCACCCACAACCGTGATGCTACTGAAACACTGTGCTCACAAGCAACATAACATAGACAATCACCCACAACCGTGATGCTACTGAAACACTGTGCTCACAAGCAACATAACATAGACAATCACCCACAACCGTGATGCTACTGAAACACTGTGCTCACAAGCAACATAACATAGACAATCACCCAACAACCGTGATGCTACTGAAACACTGTGCTCACAAGCAACATAACATAGACAATCACCCACAACCGTGATGCTACTGAAACACTGTGCTCACAAGCAACATAACATAGACAATCACCCACAACCGTGATGCTACTGAAACACTGTGCTCACAAGCAACATAACATAGACAATCACCCACAACCGTGATGCTACTGAAACACTGTGCTCACAAGCAACATAACATAGACAATCACCCACAACCGTGATGCTACTGAAACACTGTGCTCACAAGCAACATAACATAGACAATCACCCACAACCGTGATGCTACTGAAACACTGTGCTCACAAGCAACATAACATAGACAATCACCCACAACCGTGATGCTACTGAAACACTGTGCTCACAAGCAACATAACATAGACAATCACCCACAACCGTGATGCTACTGAAACACTGTGCTCACAAGCAACATAACATAGACAATCACCCACAACCGTGACGCTACTGAAACACTGTGCTCACAAGCAACATAACATAGACAATCACCCACAACCGTGATGCTACTGAAACACTGTGCTCACAAGCAACATAACATAGACAATCACCCAACAACCGTGATGCTACTGAAACACTGTGCTCACAAGCAACATAACATAGACAATCACCCACAACCGTGATGCTACTGAAACACTGTGCTCACAAGCAACATAACATAGACAATCACCCACAACCGTGATGCTACTGAAACACTGTGCTCACAAGCAACATAACATAGACAATCACCCACAACCGTGACGCTACTGAAACACTGTGCTCACAAGCAACATAACATAGACAATCACCCACAACCGTGATGCTACTGAAACACTGTGCTCACAAGCAACATAACATAGACAATCACCCACAACCGTGACGCTACTGAAACACTGTGCTCACAAGCAACATAACATAGACAATCACCCACAACCGTGACGCTACTGAAACACTGTGCTCACAAGCAACATAACATAGACAATCACCCACAACCGTGACGCTACTGAAACACTGTGCTCACAAGCAACATAACATAGACAATCACCCACAACCGTGACGCTACTGAAACACTGTGCTCACAAGCAACATAACATAGACAATTACCCACAACCGTGACGCTACTGAAACACTGTGCTCACAAGCAACATAACATAGACAATCACCCACAACCGTGACGCTACTGAAACACTGTGCTCACAAGCAACATAACATAGACAATCACCCACAACCGTGACGCTACTGAAACACTGTGCTCACAAGCAACATAACATAGACAATCACCCACAACCGTGATGCTACTGAAACACTGTGCTCACAAGCAACATAACATAGACAATCACCCACAACCGTGATGCTACTGAAACACTGTGCTCACAAGCAACATAACATAGACAATCACCCACAACCGTGATGCTACTGAAACACTGTGCTTACAAGCAACATAACATAGACAATCACCCACAACCGTGATGCTACTGAAACACTGTGCTCACAAGCAACATAACATAGACAATCACCCACAACCGTGATGCTACTGAAACACTGTGCTCACAAGCAACATAACATAGACAATCACCCACAACCGTGATGCTACTGAAACACTGTGCTCACAAGCAACATAACATAGACAATCACCCACAACCGTGATGCTACTGAAACACTGTGCTCACAAGCAACATAACATAGACAATCACCCACAACCGTGATGCTACTGAAACACTGTGCTCACAAGCAACATAACATAGACAATCACCCACAACCGTGATGCTACTGAAACACTGTGCTCACAAGCAACATAACATAGACAATCACCCAACAACCGTGATGCTACTGAAACACTGTGCTCACAAGCAACATAACATAGACAATCACCCACAACCGTGATGCTACTGAAACACTGTGCTCACAAGCAACATAACATAGACAATCACCCACAACCGTGATGCTACTGAAACACTGTGCTCACAAGCAACATAACATAGACAATCACCCACAACCGTGATGCTACTGAAACACTGTGCTCACAAGCAACATAACATAGACAATCACCCACAACCGTGATGCTACTGAAACACTGTGCTCACAAGCAACATAACATAGACAATCACCCACAACCGTGATGCTACTGAAACACTGTGCTCACAAGCAACATAACATAGACAATCACCCACAACCGTGATGCTACTGAAACACTGTGCTCACAAGCAACATAACATAGACAATCACCCACAACCGTGACGCTACTGAAACACTGTGCTCACAAGCAACATAACATAGACAATCACCCACAACCGTGATGCTACTGAAACACTGTGCTCACAAGCAACATAACATAGACAATCACCCACAACCGTGATGCTACTGAAACACTGTGCTCACAAGCAACATAACATAGACAATCACCCACAACCGTGACGCTAATGAAACACTGTGCTAACAAGCAACATAACATAGACAATCACCCACAACCCACAACCCACCTAAATATGGTTCCCAATCAGAGACAATGACTAATACCTGCCCCCGATTGAGAACCATATTACAGAAACAGACAAACTAGACATACAACATAGAATGCCCACTCAGATCACACCCTGACCAAACAAAACATATAAACATACAAAGCAAACTATGGTCAGGGTGTGACATGTGCAGGATACTAACCAATATTCTACCCAGGATATTAACCAGGGTACTAACCAGGATACTAGCCAGGATACTCTAGGATCTACATCTAGGCTATACCTGGGCAGGGTACTAACCAGGATACTCTAGGATCTACATCTAGGCTATACCTGGGCAGGGTACTAACCAGGATACTCTAGTATCTACATCTAGGCTATACATGGGCAGGGTACTAACCAGGATACTAACCAGGGTACTAACCAGGATACTCTAGAATCTACATCTAGGCTATACCTGGGCAGGGTACTAACCAGGATACTAACCAGGGTACTAACCAGGATACTCTAGAATCTACATTTAGGCTATACCTGGGCAGGATACTAACCAGGATACTCTAGAATCTACATTTAGGCTATACCTGGGCAGGGTACTAACCAGGATACTCTAGGATCTACATTTAGGCTATACCTGGGCAGGGTACTAACCAGGATACTCTAGGATCTACATCTAGGCTATACCTGGGCAGGATACTAACCAGGATACTCTAGGATCTACATTTAGGCTATACCTGGGCAGGGTACTAACCGGGGTACTAACCAGGGTACTAACCAGGATACTCTAGAATCTACATTTAGGCTATACCTGGGCAGGGTACTAACCAGGATACTCTAGGGTCTACATCTAGGCTATACATGGGCAGGGTACTAACCAGGATACTCTAGGATCTACATCTAGGCTATACCTGGGCAGGATACTAACCAGGATACTCTAGGATCTACATCTAGGCTATACCTGGGCAGGGTACTAACCAGGATACTCTAGGATCTACATCTAGGCTATACCTGGGCAGGATACTAACCAGGATACTCTAGGATCTACATCTAGGCTATACCTGGGCAGGGTACTAACCAGGATACTCTAGGATCTACATCTAGGCTATACCTGGGCAGGGTACTAACAAGGTTACTCTAGTATCTACATCTAGGCTATACATGGGCAGGGTACTAACCAGGATACTAACCAGGGTACTAACCAGGATACTCTAGGATCTACATCTAGGCTATACCTGGGCAGGGTACTAACCAGGATACTAACCAGGGTACTAACCAGGATACTCTAGAATCTACATTTAGGCTATACCTGGGCAGGATACTAACCAGGATACTCTAGGATCTACATTTAGGCTATACCTGGGCAGGGTACTAACCAGAATACTCTAGGATCTACATTTAGGCTATACCTGGGCAGGGTACTAACCAGGATACTCTAGGGTCTACATCTAGGCTATACATGGGCAGGGTACTAACCAGGATACTCTAGGATCTACATCCAGGCTATACCTGGGCAGGATACTAACCAGGATACTCTAGGATCTACATCTAGGCTATACCTGGGCAGGGTACTAACCGGGGTACTAACCAGGGTACTAACCAGGATACTCTAGGATCTACATCTAGGCTATACCTGGGCAGGGTACTAACAAGGTTACTCTAGTATCTACATCTAGGCTATACATGGGCAGGGTACTAACCAGGATACTAACCAGGGTACTAACCAGGATACTCTAGGATCTACATCTAGGCTATACCTGGGCAGGGTACTAACCAGGATACTAACCAGGGTACTAACCAGGATACTCTAGGATCTACATTTAGGCTATACCTGGGCAGGGTACTAACCAGGATACTCTAGGATCTACATCTAGGCTATACCTGGGCAGGGTACTAACCAGGATACTCTAGTATCTACATCTAGGCTATACCTGGGCAGTGTACTAACCAGGATACTCTAGGATCTACATCTAGGCTATACCTGGGCAGGGTACTAACCGGGGTACTAACCAGGATACTCTAGGATCTACATCTAGGCTATGCCTGGGCAGGGTACTAACCAGGATACTCTAGGATCTACATCTAGGCTATACCTGGGCAGGAAAAACTCCAGGCCTTAGCAGGTGCCTTGGTATATTTAATTCCCTCTTTTCTCTGTCTCTGTCTCTTTCTATATACGTATAGAGAGAGCCTCTGAACAGTTGTATGTTGATTTGATGATTTGAATTGATGTTGAGATGTGTCTGTTACTTGAACTCTGTGAAGCATTTATTTGGGCAGCAATCTGAGGTGCACTCTAATAAACTTATTTTCTGCAGCAGAGGTAACCCTGGGTCTTCCTTTCCTGTGGCGGTCCTCATGAGAGGCAGTTTCATCATAGCGCTTGATGGTTTTTGCAACTGCACTTGAATAAACTTTCAAAGTTCTTAATTTTCCGCATTAACTGACCTTCATGTCTTAGAGTAATGATGGACTGTCGTTTCTCTTTGCTTATTTGAGCTGTTCATGCCATAATATGTACTTGGTCTTTTACCAAATAGGGCTATCTTCTGTATACCCCCCCTACCTTGTCACAACACAACTGATTGGCTCAAATGCATTAAGAAATAAAGAAATTCCACAAATTAACTTTTAACAGGGCACACCTGTTAATTGCAATGCATTCCAGGTGACTACCTCGTGAAGCTGGTTGAGAGAATGCCAAGCGTGTGCAAAAATGTCATCAAGGCAAAGGGTGGCTACTTTGAAGAACCTAAAATGTAAAATATATTTTGATTTCTTCAACACTATTTTGGTTAATACATGAATCCATAGGTGTTATTTCATTGTTTTGATTGTCTTCACTATTATTCTACAATGTAGAAAATAGTCAAAATAAAGAAAAATCCTGGAATGAGTTGGTGTGTCCAAACCGTTTGACTGGTACTGTGTATATATAAATATATATCTTTTCCCCTTACTTTCCCTTTCTCTCTCTCTGCCTCTCCGTTCTAAGACTGAAAAGTGTTGGCAATACCTCCAGGCCCCCTCCTGTCTCTGACCACAGGCATGTGGGGCAGAGCTGTCTGGGGGGCTGAGAGGGGACTGGGGGGCTGTGTCAGCATCCACTCAAGACCTCATCAAACACCCCTCCTTTCCTCCTCTCTTCTGGCAACCAACACCTCCTCAACACAATCCTTTACTCGCACGTTTCTCACTTATTTCCTCATCACGCTAAACACCTCCCTCCCTCCACCCCCTTCTCCTCTCCTCTCCTCTCCTCTCCTCTCCTCCCCACCTCCATCCCCTTCTCCTCTCCTCCCCCCTCCATCCCCTTCTCCTCTCCTGTCCTCCCCTCCTCCCTTCCCCCATCCCCCTCCCTCCCCCTCCCTCCCTCCACCCCCTTCTCCTCTCCTCTTCCCTCCCTCCATCCCCCTTCTCCTCTCCTCCCCTCCTCCATCCCCCTTCTTCTCCTCCTCCTTCCTCCACCCCCTTCTCCTCCCCTCCTACCTCCCTCCAACCCCCTTCTCCTCTCCTCCCCTCCTCCCTCCCTCCAACCCCCTTCTCCTCTCCTCCTCCATCCCCCTTCTCCTCTCCTATCCTCCTCCCTTCCTCCACCCCCCTCCTCACTCCATCCCCCTTCTCCTTCCTTCTCCCTCCCTCCATTCCCCTTCTCCTCCCTCCCTCCCTCCCTCCTTCCTCCTCCTTCCCTCCATTCCCCTTCTCCTCCCTTCCTCCCTCCCTCCCTCCATCCCAACGTGGATGTTAAATACCATTCAAATGTCACCCTGCCATATTGATTGGAATAATAATTCTGAGACGTGGGAGAGATGCCTTGTTGATGCTAAGCAGGCAGTACGACGGTGAAAGCCATCCCTCACTGTCACAAAGGTGCAGTGTAAGAGGTTCCCGGTTCCCGCCCGGCACCGCAGCACCACTTTAGATGTGGACGCAGTTTACGTTAAGACCACCGAGGCTGTGTGTTAGTGTTGTTCATCATCACGCCGTAGTAGACCAATGACAGCGGGTGTAGTAGGATTCACAAAGAGTAAAGAGAGGGTCAGTGTAAAGGACCCAGCATTAGTGTGGTTATGTATGTTAGGGTGTGTGAGAGTGTTTGAATGTAAGAGCGATTTAAACAGCATTCTAAACAGACATCAGAGACGTGTTTGAACTATTTTCAGCGTGTGAACCGTGAATAGAACTAATTTACCCAGCAGCCAACACTCTTCCTTGTGAAACACCTAGGTCATGTTCAGAAGGGCCGAAAATCAGTGTTCTTATTGGATATAGTTCAGGTAGTACCTCCCAGTTTCACTCCATATCAAAACGTTTTCTCACTGAACACTACCCTCTGTTTAGCATGTATTAGTAACTCAACAACCCGAAGGAAATTGTAGAACGGCGCAAAGTTCTGTACCCACTCTTCAAGGTGAAAAGATTCAAAGGGAAACGTGTAGCGCTAGTAGTCGATAAACTGTATATTGATAACCAATTGTTCAGAGACACGAAGACTACTCAATGGCTATTCTAAATATTACTATGTTTCCATGGAGGAGAAAAATAATGGAACACCCAATACTATCCATGGTAGGGATTGTAATAATAAAAACTGGAAAACAATCAAATACAACAATTGATAAAGAAATAACTACACCATTCCAGATGGGAAATGTTGTAAAATAATTAGTATTCGACATTCTATTTACAGTATTTATAAATAGATAAGACAGAATTAGAAGAAAGGATAATTATTTAAATAATACATCTTCAAATATAAGGAACTGGAACACAAAAGTACTGAATCAAAATGGTAGATATAAAACACAGCAAACGGAGGACATAGAAGGCACAGTATGTGGGCCTCCCCCTTTTTCCTCCAAACACAATGATGGTCATTATGGCCAAACAGTTCTATCAGACAAGAGGACATTTCTCCAAAAAGTACAATCTTTGTCCCCATGTGCAGTTGCAAACTGTAGTCTGGCTTTTTTATGTCGGTTTTGGTGCAGTGGCTTCTTCCTTGCTGAGCGGCCTTTCAGGTTATGTCGATATAGGACTTGTTTTACTGTGGATAAAGATACTTTCATACCCATGATGTCAAGTAAAGAGGCACTGATTTTGAAGGTAGGCCTTGAAATACATACACCGTTACACCTCCAATTGACTCAAATTATGTCAATTAGCCTATCAGAAGCTTCTAAAGCCATGACATCATTTTCTGGAATCTTCCAAGCTGTTTAAAGGCACAGTCAACTTAGTGTATGTAAACTTCTGACCCACTGGAATTGTGATACAGTGAATTCTAAGTGAAATAATATGTCTGTAAACAATTGTTGGAAAAATGACTTGTGTCATGCAAAAAGTAGATGTCCTAACCGATGTGCCAAAACTATAGTTTGTTAACAAGAAATTTGTAGAGTAGTTGAAAAACGAGTTTTAATAACTCCAACCTAAGTGTATGTAAAATTCCGACTTCAACTGTACATTTTAAAATAAATTATAAATAATGTTTATTTATTTATTGTCCTATCATGATGGAACGATCCCCAACCCTATACCCTCGACACCCACCTTAGCAACCCGTACACTAAGGAGAAGTCCTTATCTGTTTTATGGACTACTGTAGGTAGCCTATACGCAGCAAAGACAGAAAGATAAATGAGGTCAGAGACCGACTAAAGCAGCACCGCCCCCTCAAGATTCTGAGCCTGCCTGGCAGGGTTGGTCCTACAAAGCCAAAGCCCCCTAATGGGAGAGCATAATATACAAGGAAATTCCCAAAGCTGCTAATGAGAACCTTGACGACCTTGTGCCTAGCCGGTGTGGAGCCCCCACCAAGGTAGTAGCAGTGCTGGAAACACAGTAACGCATGAGGAGGGGGGTCACACTCGGACAATCAGAGAGGGGGAAAATTATTGTGGTCTGACTGCACAGAGATGGTTGGTAAAATGGTCACAACGAAGGGACCAGCGTGTGTGTGTTTCAGGGGAAGAGGATGTATCTGAGCTCCATCAGCTAGGACTTAACATTGGTTAATCAAATCTCCCCATTCATAATCATTTTTGCATGCCTTTTCAAACAGCTACAAATGTATATGTAACAGTATAGCTTCCGTCCCTCTCCTCGCCCGTACCTGGGCTCGAACCAGGGACCCTCTGCACACATCGACAACAGACACCCTTGAAGCATCGTTACCCATCGCTCCAAGGGGAACAACTACTTCAAGGTCTCAGAGCGAGTGACGTCACCGATTGAAACGCTATTAGCGCGCACCCCGCTAACTAGCTAGCCATTTCACATCGGTTACATATATGCATTCGCACATCAAGTCCTTTCTTGAGTTGGGCTCAGGTATGGAACAACTTGAACATCTGAGCTTGTGGTTGTTTGTGGGGGAAGGGTGGGGAGTGTGTGTGTGTGTGTATCCCACATCTGTTGCTAGGGGGTAAGGATGTTAGGGACCATATAGAATGAATCACAATAATTGTTTGCTAAAACAATAATTGCTTGCCAAAAATGTAATTTTTTTAATGGCAATCCTGGTTATAGGTAGGTAACAATCCTGGTTATAGGTAGGTAACAATCCTGGTTATAGGTAGGTAACAATCCTTTGCATGAACTGCCTACATTACTACGCATATAAATTGTTAATTGCGGAAATTAAGATAACAAATCAAAATATATTTTAGATTTTGGATTATTCAAAGTAGCCACCCTTTGCCTTGATGACAGCACTGCAAACTCTTGGCATTTTCTCAAACACTTCATGAGTTAGTCACCTGGAATGCATTTCAATTAACAGGTGAACCGTGTTAAAAGTTAATTTGTGGAATTTCTTTCCTTCTTAATGCATTTGAGCCAATCAGTTGTGTTATGACAAGGTATGGGTGGTATACAGAAGATAGTCTTATTTGGTAAATAACAATATTATGGCAAGAACAGCTCAAATAAGCAAAGAGAAACGACAGTCCATCATCACTTTAAGACATGAAGGTCAGTTAATGCAGAAAATTTCAAGAACTTTGAAAGTTTCTTCAAGTGCAGTCGCATAAACCATCAAGCGCTATGATGAAACTGTCTCTCATGAGGACCGCCACAGGAAAGGAAGATCCAGAGTTACCTCTGCTGAAGAAGATAAGTTCATTGGAGTTACCAACCTCAGATTGCAGCTCAAATAAATGCTTGACAGAGTTCAAGTAACAGACACATCTCAACATCAACTGTTCAGAGGAGACTGTGTAAATCAGGCCTTCATGGTCGAATTGCTGAAAAGAAACCACTACTAAAGAGCACCAATAGAAGAAGAGAAGAAACACAAGCAATGGACATTAGACCGGTGTTAATCTGTCCTTTGGTCTGATGAGCCCAAATTTGAAATTTTTGGTTGCAACCGCCGTGTCTTTGTGAGACGCAGTTGGTGAACGGATGATCTCTGCATGTGTGGTTCCCACTGTGAAGCATGGAGGTGGTGTAATGGTGTGAGGTTGCTTTGCTGGTGACACTGTCTGTGATTTATTTAGAATTCAAGGCACACTTTATCAGTATGGCTACCACAGCATTCTGCAGCGATACGCCATCCCATCTGGTTTGGCCTTGTGGGACTATAATTTGTTTTTCAACAGGACAATGACCCAACACAACTCCAGGCTGTGTAAGGGCTATTTGACCAAGAAGGAAAGTGATGGAGTGCTGCATCAGATGACCTGGCCGCCACAATCACCTGACCTCGACCCAATTGAGATGGTTTGGGATGAGTTGGACTGCAGAGTGAAGAAAAAGCAGCCAACAAGTGCTCAGCATATTATGTGGGATCTCCTTTAAGACTGTTGGAAAAGCATTCCAGGTGAAGCTGGTTGAGAGAATGCCAAGTGTGTGCAACACTGTCATCAAGGCAAAGGGTGGCTACTTTGAAGAATCTAAAATGTATTTAGATTTCTTTAACACTTTGTTGGTTACTACATGATTCCATCGGTGTTATTTCATAGTTTGATGTCTTCACTATTATTCTACATTGTAGAAAATAGTAAAAATAAATAAAAATCCTTGAATGTGTAGGTGTGTCCAAACATATGACTGGTACTGTATATTTAAAAAATAGATATACAGTGCATTTAGAAAGTATTCTGACCATTTGACTTTTTCCACATTTTGTTAAATTACAGCCTTATTCTAAAATGGATGAAATTGCTTTTTTAAGTTGGAATACCAAGCGTAGCGTCTGGAGGAAACCTGGCACCATCCCTACGGGGAAGCATTGTGGTGGCAGCATCATGCTGTGGGAATGTCTTTCAGCGGCAGGGACTGGGAGACTAGTAAGGATCGAGGGAAAGATGAACGGAAAGTAAAAGTAAAAGAGAGAGAAAGTACAGAGAGATCCTTGATGAAAATCTGCTCCAGATCGCTCAGAACTTCAGACTGTTGACCTTCCAACAGGACAACGACCCAAAGCACACAGTCAAGACAATGCATGAGTGGTTTCGGGACAAGTCTCTGAATGTCCTTGAGTGGCCCAGCTAGAGCCCGGACTTGAACCCGATCGAACATCTCTGGAGAGACCTGAAAATAGCTGTGCAGCAACACTCCCCATCCAACCTGACAGAGCTTGAGAAGATATGCAGAGAAGAATGGGAGAAACTCCCCAAATATAGGTGTTCCAAGCTTGTAGTGTTATACCCAAGAAGACTAGAGGCTGTAATCATTGCCAAAGGTGCTTGTAAAGGGTCTGAAAACCAATGTAAATGTGATTCTTCCATTTTTTATTTTTAGATTATTTGCAAACATTTCTAAAAACATGTTTTCACTTTGATATTAATGGGTTATATTAATGAAGTGATGCAGAAAATTACATTGATGGAACTTGAATCAATCTATCTGCAATTTTAAAGCTGATCCACCCCCCACCTCCCCCAAAATGTACAAAAAATAAATAAATACAAAATTGTACCCTCTCTTACCTGGCGGGCACCTCAATGTTGGAGATAGCGTAGAAGTACTTGAGCAGGTTGTCTCTCTGCACGTACGTTCCCCCCAGGGCTGGCCGGAGCAGCCTCAGCCGGAGGTTAGTGAAGGTAAAGAAGTCCCTCAAGCCCTTCATACTCTCCATGCGCGTGTACAAGCTGTCCATGTTGAGCAACCTCGGTCCGGCAAACACCGCAAAACGTTCACGAACCTCGAACTTCACATTCTTATCGTTCTTCGACCCCACCCAGCGTGAGAACTGCTCAGTGCAGATGACACGGGTAATATTTGCAGGCAACAGGTCACGGACAAGCTTCGGCGGCATGTTGAAGGCATCTAGACAATCATCGGCGTAGAACTGGTAGGATTGCCAAGTGCGACCATGGTCCATGGACTTGTCCAGCACCATGATGGTGGGACGGCCGTACTCGAAGGTGATGGCGATGTCATCGGTCAACTCCAGGCTCTTGTTCCAGGCCAGGGATATGTTGGCCAAGAGGGGTTCTGGGTAACGGGACCATGTAACTGTCTGCCAGTAGGTGATGCGGCCTGTGCGCTCGCGGTCCTGCATCAGCTGGGGAGGGTGGGCCAGGTCCGAGTTGGAGGCATCACACTCATCACTGCACAGGTACGGGTTCTCCTGGAGAGGGGGAGGAGAGAAGGGAGTGGAGGGAGGGAGAAGGGGAAAGAGGAGAGAGGGAGAGGGAGAGGGACAAGATAATGAGTTGCTAGTAAAGGGTTGCACTCACATATCAAGAGTCTCTTGCAGGTAAGTTGGAATATACTGTGACTGTTGAAAAAACACACTGCTTCCAAGATATTGGAAAAAACCCAGATTTTATTACAATAGCTGTTTCGATCTATAGTCAGGCAAAATCATCACAGCTTAGACTGAAACATTGGGTATCTTGAAACTTTATATGCGCATTAATTTATCCTTCTAATTAAGTCAGTGAACAACACCTGCACAGAAAACTAACCAGTCAGTCAAAAGCACACAACCAGCCAATAACAAAAGCAAGTTACAGTTCTGTGGAGGCCGAGTTGATAAATCATCTGATTTATGGTGACACTGCGATAATAGAAAAAAACAACAAGCATAAGCAAAACATAGTGGACGTAGTTTGTGAAAAGCTATTCTCAGAAGAACCACTACTCAAATCCTAGCCTGAAGATATGTAGTCATACTGGTTCTTTCCTGCATAGTACATAGCTGTACATAGCCCATCTGTAAATAGCCCACTCAACTACTTACCTCATCCCCATATTGTTTTTATTTACTTTTTGCTCTTTTGCACACCAATATTTCTACTTGCACATCATCATCTGCACATCTCTCACTTCAGTGTTAATTTGCTAAATTGTAATTACTTCGCTACTATGGCCTATTTATTTCCTTACCTCCTTAATCCATTTGCACACACTGTATATAGATTTTTCTATTGTGTTATTGACTGTACTTTTGTTTATCCTATGTGTAACTCTGTGTTGTTTGTGTCGCACTGCTTTGCTTTATCTTGGCCAGGTTGCAGTTGTAAATGAGAACTTGTTCTCAACCTGGGTGAAATATAATTTTTTTGAAAAATAGTAGTTAATTGATTGAATAATGTCACTGACTGGCCCAGAGATTCCAAAACAAATCTAATTTAATTGGTCACATATGCGTGATTTGCAGATGTTATTGAAGGTGTAGCAAAATGCTTGTGCTTCTAGCTCTAACAAGTAATATCTAACAAATTACACAACGTATACCCCATAAACACAAATCTAAGTAGGAATGAATTAAGACTCTATAAATATGAAGATGAGTAATGCAAGATATGTAAACAAGTAAATGAGTAATAAGGGATAAGTAATAAGTAAATGAAATACCGTAGAATAGTTTAGAAAACAGTATAACTGTGTGACTAAGGTACCGTAGAATAGTATAGAATACAGTATATACACATAAGATGAGTTATACCAGATATTTAAACCTTATTAAAGTGACAAGCGTTACATTCCTTAAAGTGGCCATTTCTAGTCTATGCCTACTGGCAGCAGCCTCTAATGTACCAATGATGACTGTTTAACAGTCTGATGGCCTTGAGAAATAAGCTGTTTTTCAGTCTCTCGGTCCCAGCTTTGAAGCACCTGTACCGACCTCACATTCTGGATGATAGCAGGGTGATCAGGCAGTGGCTCGGGTGGTTAATGTCCTTGATGATGTTTTTGGCCTTCCTGTGACATCAGGTGCTGTAGTTGTCCTGGAGGGCGGGTAGTTTGCCCCCGGTAATGCGTTGGGCAGACCGCACCACCCGCTGGTGAGCCTTGCGGTTGCGGGAGGTGCAGTTGCCTTACCGGGCGGTGATACAGCCTGACAGGATGCTTTCAATAGTTTGTGAGGGTTTTAGGTGACAAGTCAACATTTTTTGGCCTCCTGAGGTTGAAGAGGCTCTGTTGTGCCTTCTTCACCACACTGTCTGTGTGGGTGGTCAATTTCAGTTTGTCCGTGATGTGTATGCCAAGAAACATGAA
The DNA here is from genome assembly GCF_057628025.1 of Oncorhynchus mykiss. Lineage (NCBI taxonomy): Eukaryota > Metazoa > Chordata > Actinopteri > Salmoniformes > Salmonidae > Oncorhynchus > Oncorhynchus mykiss. The sequence goes on along the minus strand of NC_143026.1, from coordinate 15,830,664 downwards.
GCTTTCCACCTTCTCCACTGCGATCCCATCGATGTGGATAGGGGGGTGCACCCTCTGCTGTTTCCTGAAGTCCATGATCATCTCCTTTGTTTTGTTGACTTTGAGTGAGAGGTTGTTTTCCAGGCACCATACTCCCTGAGCCCTCACCTCCTCCCTGTAGGCTGTCTCGTCATCGTTGGTAATCAAGCCTACTACTGTTGTGTCGTCTGCAAACTTGATGATTGAGTTGGAGGAGTGCTGGGCCACGCAGTCATGGGTGAACAGGGAGTACAGGAGGGGGATGAGCACGCACCCTTGTTGGGCCCCAGTGTTGAGGATCAGGATAGTGGAGGTGATGTTTCCTACCTTCACCACCTGGGGGCAGCCCGTCACGATGTCCAGGACCAAGTTGCACAGGGCAGGGTTCAAACCCAGGGCCTCGAGCTTAATGATGAGTTTAGAGGGTACTATGGTGTTGAATGCTGAGTTATAGTCAATAAACAGCATTCTTACATAGGTATTCTTCTTGTCCAGATGAGATAGAGCAGTGTGAAGAGTGATGGTGATTGCATCGTCTGTGGATCTATTGAGGCAGTAAGCAAATTGAAGTGGGTCTAGGGTGGCAGGTAAGGTAGAGGTGATATGATTCTTGACTAGTCTCTCAAAGCACTTCTAGATGACAGAGGTGAGTGCTGCAGGGCGATAGTCATTAAGTTCATTTACCTTTGCCTTCTTGGGAACAGGATCAATGGTGGCCATCTTGAAGCATGTGGGGACAGCAGACTGGGATAGGGAAAGATTGAATATGCCCGTAAACCCACCAGCCAGCTGGTCTGCACATGCTCTGAGGACGCGGCTGGGGATGCCGTCTGGGCCGGCAGCCTTGCGAGGGTTAACACGTTTAAATGTTTTACTGACGTCGGCCATGGAGAAGTAGAGCTACAGTCTATGATAGCGGGCCGCATCGGTGGTACTGTGTTATCCTCACCCAGCTGCGTTGGGTTCAGTAGGGCACACAGTAGAACAAGTTTTTGAAACAGAAATGTATGTTTGTTGTTGTCTGACGATTTATCACACCATTTCAAAATGTTTGTTTCTGCTGAACACGGCCCTAGTGTTCCAGGCCATCAATCCTTGTTAAGAGAGGAAGAATGAAAAACCAGCAGCACAAGATATCTTGAGGCTACCGAATTGAACAGCCCTGCTATAGAAGATCTAACAGTGTGGGTGGCTATGACTTAATACTGAAAGGACTGGGTCTTTTCTCCCAACAACAACATTAGATGAGATCCTCCCACTCTCACTAGGGAGACGTGGCACGCTTATTTCCTCTCAGATAACCTCATTAACTACTGCTGATATCACCCCCTTATTAGACGTAACACAACGAGGCACAGACACAACACAGTAAAATAGTGAGAGATGCCTGTTAAACACAACAGCTTGCTACTCCATAATACACAACTAGGGTTGCAAAACCCTAGAAACTTTCCCAAAACTCATTGGAAGATTCCAGGAATCAGCAGGAAATCAGCAGGAAATCCAGAATCCTCCAACCAGGATTTCCAACCGGAATCTGGCCCTAGGCCAAGAAAAGGTACACATTTTTGTCCACCCCTCACTCCTGCCTCCGATGCAGCAACCTACATTGGAGAGGATTTGTGGCCTGCCCTAAGGAAATGACCCCTGACCTCCAAATCCTATTGAAAATGATTACACTCAACTGACACTGTCACACTGTCCCAGATACACAAGGACACATAGGTTACATAGCGGAACTGCATTAATGCAATATACAGGACAGAGTGGCGGAGGGTCTGTGTAGAGAATGACGCAAATACAGTGTGTGTACTTGTGGTTTACATGCACATCTGGATCTGGTGTGGGACTGAGCAGTGATGAACTAAATTATGCACTAAAAGCTGCACTTGACCTTATTGGCTGACCTCTCTGTTTCTTAGATAATCAGGGAGGGGGGAAGTATTTTGTTGTGTATGGGAGGGTTGCGTGAGTGAGTGGGTGAGTGTTGGTATTTGTTTAACTCTCCCCTCCTCTTCTCTTTCCTTAACCCCTCTCCCCTCCTCTTCTCTTTCTTCTACCCTGCCCCACATAGCTACCTCCTGCCAGCAGTATGTACACACACACACACACACACACACACACACATAAATCCCAGCCAACTGCTACGGCAGGTGGCCCGCACCGCTAATCCCATCCAGCATTTATCCTCGCTGGGATCCTGTTGCCGCGACGATGAGCACCACGGCGATGGAACTCTGTCGCCGTAAACATGCGGCAGTGATAAGCAGGTTCCCTTTTTTGGAGGGACGCGTCTCAATCGGAGCAGAAGCTTGCTCATTCCCTTAAGCTTAGAGACCTAGATCTGGCTCAGAATACACAATAACCATGGTCTAGAAACAATCTAACCTAAGTACGAGACTCAGTAAGAACACATGTAGTTAATTTTAGCCAGTTTGCTACAGCACATGTGAAATATTATGTGGATTATAATTAACGGCCATTTTTGTAGGGGTTGATACATTTTTTGTTAGGGAAAATCAAGTCTGGAATTTCAAACTTTAGAAGCATTTTTAACTCAAATACACTACAAGTTTACATTTAATGCTCTGCGGAACAATTATCAGCAACAAAAGAGTGATCAAATTAAGATCTTACATCTGTAAACAGTATTTTATGAGCCGATATGACACGTCCCAATTGGAGCAAAAGCTTGCTTGAGCCCTCATTTCCCTACACCTGAGGGATCTAGATTTGGATACTGACACTCAAAATCTGAGAAATATATTTTTTGTTGTGTGATTTGGAGAACGTATGGACCAGATGCAAATATAAATGGGCATATCCATCTTTATGAGAGGAATCACTCCAGTAAGTTACAGAGACATCGGAACACTAAACAACTATGTACCAAACATACTATTCAATTCAAACAACTCACATTATCAATACAATTTGTCTGTTTGTCTAAGAAGGAATAGGACCCAATCAAATTCAAATGACCTACATCAAAATAAACAGAAGGCATGCTTTGTAATCTCTCTTGCTCTCATTCTCCTTGCCAGCAAGGGCAATAAAGTCCAGGACAGCCAAAGAACACAATGTAGTTTCTTTGGAACAATCATCCAATGAAGTAACCGTCCCATTAAAACAGCCCACAGTGAGATACAGCCAGGGATATTGCTTCCTGGCTCAGTGTGTTTGTTTTGTTGTTTGCTGTGAGTTAAGGTCACCAGGGGACTGTCTCCCTTGCCCTGTTGGGGAATGTGATTGTCCTGTACATAAGAAGTGTATGTCTGTTACATTTTAGTCATTTAGCAGACACTCTTATCAAGAGTGACTTTAGGTAAAGAGTGCGCACATTTTCATTTGTCCTGGGCCCAATGGGAATCAAACCCACAACCCTGGCGTTGCAAGTGCCATGCTCTACCAACTGCACCACGTGTGTGTCAGTTATTATGCTGGTGAGTGTGTGAGTGATAGTGGGAGTAGTAGTGTGATAGGATGAGTGATGAATTGTTTGAGCATGTGCGCATGCACGTGTGAGCGTGTGGGTATCAGTGTCTCTATCAGTGTGAGTATGGCGCGTGTGTGAGAGGGAGTGTGTGTCTGTGTATCTGCAACATTATGCTAAACCTCTTTGTCAGTCAAGATGGCGCAGACAGACTTTGCAGTATTTAAAAAAATGTATGTACTATTTCTTACATTTTTAGCACAGACAATCTTAAGTGTCATTACATACAGCCGGGAAGAACTATTGGATATCAGAGCGACATCAACTTACCAGCACTACGACCAGGAATACGATTTTCCTGAAGCGGATCCTTTGTCCGAACCACCCAGGGCATTTGAACTGATTCCAGAGGCTGACCCAAAACAACGTCGCTGGAGAAGAGGAAGACGGAGCGGTCTTCTGGTCAGACTTCGGAAGCGCGCACACCACCCACCGCTTACGAGTATGATACTCGCTAATGTCCAGTCTCTAGATAACAAGGTCGACGAAATCAGGTGTGGAAGGACCACCAGAGGGCAGGCTGGGCTCACGGATAGTAGCCCAACCAGGCATGTGAGTCAAGGTGACCAGAGGCAATTAAGCACAGCTGACGGTACTAATGAAATATTCTCTTTCCCCTACAAGAGAGAGGAGGGAACCAGCAGAGAGGAGAGGAAAAAGAAAGAATAAGAGTGGTTGCTCCACTAAAGGAGAGGACGTATCTTTTGGAAGGCAAAGAGAAGGAGAAGATAAACCATCTCTGGAGAATGGCCACCAAGAGAGGGGAGCTATCCTCGAAGAACCATTAAGATGGTGACAAACCCGTGATTTTTGTTATAGTTTAAAGATAATCGTCTTGTGTTCCTGTTTCATCTGAAGAAGAAGATGTGTGTTTTTCCTTGGGAGATTCTCATTGATTGTGTTGGAGTGTTTGTATTGACAGAAATCCCTCAACAGAGAACTCTGTTCAATCAAGAAAACCTACTCCCGACTCGTTTATTCCACCTTTCCACTTTAGAGTGACACCAAATTACTTGGTGAGCTCACAGGGCAAGGGTTGATTTCCAGAGAGACAGCAGGGATTGTAACATACTCTGTTTCACAGAAACATGGCTCTCTCGGGATATGCAGTCGGAGACGGTACAGCCACCTGGATTCTTTGTGTGTTGCGCCGACCAAAATAAACATCTCTCCGGGAAGAAGAAGGGCGGTGGTGTATGTTTCATGATCAACGACTCATGGTGTAATTGTAACAACATACAGGAACTCAAGTCCTTTTGTTCACCTGACCTACAATTCCTCACAGTCAAATGCCGACGTATTATCTCCCAAGAGAATTCTCTTCAGTTATTGTCACAGCTGTGTATATTCCCCCTCAAGCTGATACCACGACGGCCCTCAAGGAACATCACTGGACTCTATGCAAACTTGAAACCATATATCCTGAGGCTGCATTTATTGTAGCTGGGGATTTTAACAAAGCAAATTTGAGAACAAGGCTCCCTAAATTCTATCATTATTTCGACTGTAGCTGGAAAAACACTGGATCACTGTTACTCTAACTTCCACGATGCATCCATGGCCCTCTCCTGCCCTCCTATTGGCAAATCTGACCACGACTCCATTTTGCTCCTCCCTTCCTATAGGCAGAAACTCAAACAGGAAGTACCCATACTAAGGACTTTTCAACGCTGGTCTGACCAATTGGAATCCACGCTCAAGATTGTTTTGATCACTGGGATGACTGGGATATGTTCCTTACCTGTCACCCTAGACCCACTTCAATTTGCTTTCCGCCACAATAGATCCACAAACGATAAAATCACCATCATACTGCATACTGCCCTATCCATCTGTTCATTGACTATAGCTCAGCATTCAACACCATAGTACCCTCCAAGCTCATCATTAAGCTTGAGGCCCTGAACCCCACCCTGTGCAATTGGGTCCTGCCCCCAAGTGGTGAAGGTAGGAAACAACATATCCACTTCGCTGATCCTCAACATTGGGGCCCGACAAAGGTGCGTGCTCAGCCCCCCTCACGTACTCACTGTGCACACATGACTGCGTGGCCATGCACGCTTCCAACACAATCATCAAGTTTGCAGACAACACAACGTAGTGGGCTTGATTACCAACAACGGGGCCTCCCGGGTGGTGCAGTGGTTAAGGGCGCTGTATTGCAGCGTTAGCTGTGCCACCAGAGACCCTGGGTTCGCGCCCAGGCTTTGTCGCAACCGGCCGTGACCGGGAGGTCCGTGGGGCAACGCACAATTGGCCTAGCGTCGTCCGGGTTAGGGAGGGCTTGGGCGGTAGGGATATCCTTGTCTCATTGCGCAGCAGCGACTCCTGTGGCGGGCCGGGCGCAGTGCACGCTAACCAAGGTTGCCAGGTGCACGGTGTTTCCTCCGACACATTGGTGTGGCTGGCTTCCGGGTTGGATGCGCGCTGTGTTATTAAGCAGTTCGGCTTGGTTGAGTTGTGTATCGGAGGACGCATGACTTTCAACCTTCGTCTCTCCCGAGCTCATACGGGAGTTGTAGCGATGAGACAAGATAGTAGCTACCAAAACAATTGGATACCACGAAATTGGGGAGAAAAAATTAAAATAAAAAGATGACCAACAACGACGAGACAGCCTACAGAGAGGAGGTGAGGGCTATCAGTGTGTGGTGTCAGGAAAGGAACCTCTCACTCAATGTCAACAAAACAAAGGAGATGATCGAGGACTTCAGGTAACAGCAGAGGGAGCACCCCCCTATCCACATCGATGGGACAGCAGTGGAGAAATTGGAACGTTTTAAGTTCCTTGGTGTATACATCACGGACAAACTGAAATGGTCCACCCCCAGAGCGTGGTGAAGAAGGTGCAACAGAGCCTATTCAACCTCAGGAGGCTGAAGAAATTTGTCTTGTCAACTAAAACCCTCGCAAACTTTTACAGGTGTACTACTGAGAGCATCGGGCTGTATCACCGCCTGGTACGGCAACTGCACTACCCACAACCACAGAGCTCTCCAGAGGGTGGCGCGGTTTGCATAACGCATCACTGGGGGCAAACTACCTGCCCTCCAGGCACCCGAAGTCACAGGAAGGCCAAAAAGATCATCAAGGACAACAACCACCCGAGCCACTGTCTATTCACCCCGCAACCATCCAGAAGGCGAGGTCAGTACAGGTGCATTAAAGCTGAGACCGAGAGACTGAAAAACAGCTTCTATCTCAAGGCCATCAGACTGTTAAACAGCCATCGCTAACACAGAGAGACTGCTGCCTACATACAGACTTTAAATCATTGGCCACTTTAATAAATGGATCACTAGTCACTTGAATAATGCCACTTTAATAATGTTTACATATCTTGCCTTACTCATCTCATATGTATATACTGCATTTTATACAATTTATTGCATCTTGCTCATCCATATATTTTAATTTATATATTCTTATTCCATTCATTTACTTAGATTTACAGTATGTGTATTAGGTAGTTGTTATGGAATTGTTAGATTACTTGTTAGATATTGCTGCACTGTCGGATCTAGAAGCACAATCATTTTGCTACACTCGCAATAACATCTGCTAACTGTGTGTATGTGACCAATACAATTTGATTTGAAGTTGGTGGTGACGAGGGCAGGGGCATCTGGCTGCCGCTACATCACAGGACAGTCTGTGTTCCGATTACCAACAGCCAGGTCTGCTCTGAACAGGTCTGCTCTGAACAGGTCTGCACTGAACAGGTCTGCACTGAACAGGTCTGCACTGAACAGGTCTGCTCTGAACAGGTCTGCTCTGAACAGGTCTGCTCTGAACAGGTCTGCACTGAACAGGTCTGCTCTGAACAGGTCTGCACTGAACAGGTCTGCACTGAACAGGCCTGCTCTGAACAGGTCTGCTCTGAACAGGTCTGCTCTGAACAGGTCTGCACTGAACAGGTCTGCACTGAACAGGTCTGCACTGAACAGGTCTGCACTGAACAGGGCTGCACTGAACAGGTCTGCTCTGAACAGGTCTGCTCTGAACAGGTCTGCACTGAACAGGTCTGCTCTGAACAGGTCTGCTCTAAACAGGTCTGCACTGAACAGGTCTGCACTGAACAGGTCTGCACTGAACAGGTCTGCTCTGAACAGGTCTGCTCTGAACAGGTCTGCACTGAACAGGTCTGCTCTGAACAGGTCTGCACTGAACAGGTCTAAGCTGATGCCTAAGAGCAACTGTCAGGGGATGGGAACTTACATTATAACAGGACAGGAGGGCAGCCAGGAAATCCTGGCCTGATCTTCAGCTGTACTACTATGTCTACGTCCTGATTCTCCCCAAACTGTGAACTCCCTCAGGACACAACCTATGTATACCATGGCTATAGGAACACTTAACACTAGACTGTGTTCCATATACAGTAGTCATGACGTGGCCCTCTTTGGGTATAGCGTGTCTTCCCCCTCTCTCTTTCGCCTACACCCAGGCTGCTGTTATCTCAGATCGTACATTCCTGGAGGAGACACTCTTCCTCATGGCCAGACAGTATAGGAGAAAAGGTTTCACAGAGAGAATAAAGGAACTTCTTCCACCTCACAGAACTTGAGAACTGAACAATATTCATGTTCTGGAGAATGTATAAACGGTCGGTGAAGTAGCCAGCTACGAACTGGTCCGTTTTGTACAATTTTGTGAAACTCATGAGAGACAATACAGCCACATTACCATAACCCTGTTTATACAAGAGTCTCAGTTGTGAGGCTTGCATCTAATTGTTGTGTAAAATGAATGAGTAAAGATAAAACTATTTGGGAAATTATGTAATGTGATTTTAAACTGTTTAATGAAGGAAACTCCAATTCCCTTTGGAGTTTAACTAAATCATTGGCCCGCCCCATGAGCACAGACATCGATCTGGCATCATGGGACAGCCCCTTTCCGCTCTTCCGAATATAACCCCCACCTTGGGAATTCATCTAGAGACCATGCTTCTCTCAATTACGAGAGTGCTAAGATTTGAGTAGAGACCAGCTTACCTCGATAACCACGAGAGCGCTAAGGTTTCAGCTGATTGCTGAACTCTTAACCATACCACGTGGTTAAACTCTGAGACTATCGAACTGACAGAAAAATAACAAATCTTTGATACTAATTACTAGTCTGCAGCTAGGAATTTGGTACCATTGAACGTGAAGACCGAAAACCACCAAAACATCTATTCTATAACAACACTGCTGAATGTTACTCTGAACTATCTATTCTAACCTCGGCAGAGAGAGAGAGAGAGGGCGGACAAACTCTCCAACAGAGATCACGACGACACAATGAGCGTAAATATATATATTGATTGCAATTATTCCCAAATGAGTGAGCGTTCATGTGCAAAGGATTAGCATTTCAATTGTTATCATTATCAACTTTGTCTTTTATCTCAGTCGACCCCCACTTCCCTTTTGTCCACCAAGCCGCGATGCCGGTTTAGCCCACTAGGGCACATTCCCCTATAATTTCCTTGTAACCATATCTACTTGTTTGTTTGTGCATTTCTGTGATTATCTAGTTAGTCAATAAATAAATGATTTAAGACAATTGATGTATGGATGACTCATAATGAAGACTGGGTTCGTGCAGATAACCAACAATTTACGACGTTTGGAATGAGACTAACGTGAGGTAAAGAATAATTCATTAATTAGAAGACTAATTGATCAGATATTAAAATATCTTAAAGTGATATTAGGAAAATTATAACTTTGTAATCTGAATATCCTTGGTGCCCCGACTTCCTAGCTAATTACAGTTACATGATTAAGTTAGTTTAATCATGTAATAATAATTACAGAGAATTTCTGATGAAAATAAGTCTTCAGTTTAATGATGCCAAAGGCACGACACAGTACTCAGTCCACTTACTGCTAAAAGAACACTCAGGGGGAACCACTGTTAGTCTACACCTGTTGTTTACGAAGTATGTGACAAAGAATAAACAACAACAATTGATTGGATTCTTAAACTCTTTGGGGACATCCTGCCATTCTTGTTTACTGTAATCCCATGAGAGAGGAAATCTTAACTAACTAACTAACCATATAGACTATGTTCCAAATATTGTACTCAATCCAAGGATCAGACAGGTGAAGTGGTATCATCGGGAGGCTTAGAGGTGGTTTGAGTTCTTCACCTCAAGCTGTCTGAGCCTTGCAACAGATCCTCCTTAGTCCCACCTTGAACTGCCCAAGACTCTACTGATATTAGGCCACCAACAAGCCATGTGTTCCTCAATATTATCACACACACACACACACACACACACACACACACACACACACACACTGCCTGTGTAAACTTGTAACATGCATTGCCATGAAGGCATAAAGCAAAAATGAAATGAAACATTGACCTGACTACAGATGTAGGATCTTAATTTGGAACAGTTTGCTACAGCATGAAAATAATCCTGCAACCACAGTAAATGTGAAAATTATTATGGAAATTATTATGTGGATTATAATTATTGGACATTTTTGTAGGGGATTATACATTATTCGTTAGGATGCTATCAAATCAAATTTGACCTTTTAAATTGGAAATTACAAACTTTACAAGCCTTTTTAAGCCTCCTGAAAATGCTCAGCAACGAAACAGTGATTAAAAGGAAGAAATGAAATGATGAAACCATTTTTTTTATAATGCCAAGACTATGTTAATACACTGATGATAATTGTCTATGAAGCAGAAGGTCTTTAACGTTGCAGGTATGGGTGTGGTTGGAGACGTGTCCAACCCACAAGTGCCATCTTGAATTAGACTGCGGGCCCATTGTTTGGAGAGCATTGTTTGCTACTAATTTCAGGCCTTTTTACTCAACATTCAACATGTTTTTTTGTGGAAATATACATTGAATATTTTAGAGCCTTCCATTGGACCTTTACATTTTCTGTTGGAGTATTGACTATTGATATTTGGGTTGTGTAGGGATTCTCTTTTTTCTATGTTTTTTTCATTGGTTTACAAATATTTATTTGGACTTGGGCTTCCATTCAAAGACTCAAAGACTCAACCAGAGGTTCTGGTAGGACTTATAAAACATTATTTATAAAACTAAACAACATGTTTTTTGAACGCTATAATTAGTTTAAAAGCATGATAGCTGTACTTTTAGTTTATGGTTGACAGATTGTTTTCCATTAGCAAAGCACGTGAATGCATCCAACTAAAAGCACTTGAATGCATCCAACTCATATTCACAACTTTACAACTGGTAATTAACAACTTACCACTTGGTTGTGAATGCAGCATAAGGTTTTCAATTACATGGTGAATTTTGCTCTTTGGACTTTTGGCTCAGGACTATTCATGTATTGTTTATGATGGAATCATTATTGTGTTGCTTATGTTGAAACCCTATGATGTTCCTATCAATACACCATTATTGCCCTGACCAATTCCCCCAATCTTATATTTCTAACAAGTTTGTGTGGTTTATGCAAGCTAGTGGTTCTATGTTCCCAGAGTCAGATCCATCTTTAGCTGCCATTATTACTCCTTATAGAAGATTTTTGGTGCAGGCTTTATTCCAGCCCAGTACTAACCTATCTGATTTATCTAATCAAGGTCTTGATGATTAGTTGCTCACTGCAGGTGGTAATCAGGTGTGTTACTACTGGCTGGTTTTACAGGAACAAGATAATCAGGATTGAAGACCTAACTCGCTCTAGGGGTTGGCGTCAGTCCCAAGGCCTGCAGGGTTTGGGTGTCCCTGTTTGGATCTGTCTGCTGGCGCAGGGCAGGAAAGCTTGAGAAGGGGCAGATAAAGGCAGCATGGGCAGAAGTAGCCAGGGAAGGGGCAACGAGGGTAGCCAGGGCTGAGGCAGCCAGAGATGGATTAGCCTGGGATGATGCAAAGAGGGCAGCCAGGAAAGAGGCAGCCAGGGAAGGGTTATCTTGGGCAGGGGGAGGTGGCATGGCCTTGGGCCCTGTCTGGGAAGGGTTAACTTGGGCAGGGGGAGGTGGCATGGCCTTGGGCCTAGTCTGGGAAGGGTTATCCTGGGCAGGGGGAGGTGGCATGGCCTTGGGCCCAGTCTGGGAAAGAAGTGATCTACTGACTGTTCTCTACTCCACAACACCACCAGCTGCCATCTTCCTCTCCTTCCAGCTGCTCTCTCTCTCTCTTTCTCACTCTCGCTCTAACTCTCTCCCCACCTCTCTCCCTCCCTCCGTTTCACGCACTCACTCTCTCCCCACCTCTCTTTCTCTTTCCCCACCTCTCTCTCTTTCTCATGTCTATTTTTAGAGCTGGCTGATTTCTACCTTCTAAAACAAACAAACTGTTGTGGGACAGGAAGGTTTTTTTCTTCTTCTTTCACACATGCACACACACACCGTCCCTCATCTGTCACTACACAGGCCCATACACATACATGCACACACACACCGTCCCTCATCTGTCACTACACAGGCCCATACACATACATGCACACACACACCGTCCCTCATCTGTCACTACACAGGCCCATACACATACATGCACACACACACCGTCCCTCATCTGTCACTACACAGGCCCATACACATACATGCACACACACACCGTCCCTCATCTGTCACTACACAGGCCCATACACATACATGGAGGCACTCTGTTGGTTTTGGTTCAAACCAAGCCACATGCAAGACGTACTGTACGCTAACACAGGCTTTTCGTGTGTGTGTGTGTGTGTGTGTGTGTGTGTGTGTGAGACCAATCCAGCTTGATACAGTACAGGAGCATCATCCTCAATAGAAAAAGATGGTGGCCATGTTTATAGGAACTACTGTACTACTACTACTACACTACTACTACTACTACTACTACTACTACTACTACTACTACTACTACTACTACTACTACTACTACTACTACTACAACAACAACAACAAAAACAATGTTTTAAGTGAGAAGAAGCCATTGGTCCAAAGCCGAAAAATAATGGAAATTCACATGAGCGCCACAATGTCTACAAAACCCATGCTCTACCAAGGTTTTCCAGCACACAGCTTTGACCTACTACAGTAGCTATGTTGGTCTATTGTACTTCAAATAATGTGTATGCAGGTTGTTTAGGATTCAAACCTTCTCAAACAGCCTAATTCAAATCAAATCAAATTGCATTTGTCACATGCGCCGACCTTACAGTGAAATGCTTACTTACAAGCAGTTTTAAGAAAATACCAACAATAAAAAAATAAAGAGATAATAATAACAAATAATTCAAGAGCAGCAGTAAATAAATATAGCGGGGCTACATAAAAAGAATGCCGGTACTGAGTCAATATGCGGGGGCACCGGTGTCGAGGTCATTGAGGTAATATGTACATGTAGGTAGAGTTATTAAAGTGACTATGCATGGAGAATAACAGAGAGTAGCAGCAGCGTAGGGGGGGGCAGCGGCAATGCAAATAGTCTGGGTAGCCATTTGATTAGCTGTTCAGGAGACTTATGGCTTGGGGATAGAAGCTGTTTGGAAGCCTCTTGGACCTAGACTTGGCGCTCCGGTATCGCTTGCCGTGCGATAGCAGAGAGAACACTCTATGACTAGAGTGGCTGGAGTATTTGACCATTTTTAGGGCCTTCCTCTGACACCGCCTGGTATAGAGGTCTGTTGGTGATGTGTTGGTGATGTGGACACCATGGAACTTGAAGCTCTCAACTTGCTCCACTGCAGCCCCGTCGATGAGAATGGGGGTTTGCTCGGTCCTCCTTTTCCTGTAGTCCACAATCATCTCCTTTGTCTAGATCACGATGAGGGAGAGGTTGTTGTCCTTGCACCACACTGTCAGGTCTCTGACCTCCTCCCTATAGGTTGTCTCATCGTTGTCGGTGATCAGGCCTACCACTGTTGTGTCATCGGCAAACTTAATGACGGTGTTTTCCACCATAATTTGCAAATAAATTCATTAAAACTCCTACAATGTGATTTTCTGGATTTATTTTCCTCATTTTGTCTGTCATAGTTGAAGTGTACCTATGATGAAAATTACAGGCCTCTCTCATCTTTTTAAGTGGGAGAACTTGCACAATTGGTGGCTGACTAAATACTTTTTTGCCCCACTGTATATACATATATACCTATACATACATTAGGCATGGCTTGCAGTCGGCGTTCTAATTCATCCCAAAGGTGTTCGATGGAGTTTAGGTCAGGGCTCTGTGCAGGCCAGTCAAGTTCTTCCACACCGATTTCGACAATTCATTTCTGTATGGACGTCACTTTGTGCACAGGGGCATTGTCATGCTGAAACAGGAAAGGGCCTTCTCCAAACGTTTGCCACAAAGTTCAAATCAAATCAAATTTTATTTGTCACATATACGTGGTTAGCAAATGTTAATATGAGTGTAGCGAAATGCTTGTGCTTCTAGTTCCGACCATGCAGTAATATCTAACAAGTAATCTAACCTAACAATTTGGAAGCAAAGAATCATCTAGAATGTCATTGTATGCTGTAGCATTAAGATTTCCCTTCACTGGAACTAAGGGGCCTAGCCCAAACCATGAAAAACAGCCCCAGACCATTATTCCTCCTCCACTAAACTTAACAGTTGGCACTATGCATTCAGGCAGGTAGAGTTCTCCTGCTATCCGCCAAATCAAGATTTGTCCGTCAGACTGACAGATGGTGAAGCATGATTCATCACTCTAGAGAACGCATTTCCACTGCTCCAGAGTCCAATGACAGTGAGCTTTACACCACTCCAGCCGATGCTTGGCATTGCACATGGTTATCTTAGGCTTGTATGCAGCTGCTTGGCAATGGAAACCGATTTCATGACGCTTCCGACGAACAGTTCTAGTGCTGACATTGCTTCCAGTTTGGAACTCGGTAGTGAGTGTTGCAAAATAGGACAGATGATTTGTACGCGCTTCAGCACTCGGTGGTCCCATTTTGTGAGCTTGTGTGGCCTACCACTTTGCGGTTGAGCAGTTGTTGCTCCTAGACATTTCCACTTCACAATAACAGCACTTACAGTTGACCGGGGCAGCTCTTGCAAGGTAGAGATTTGATGACTTGAGTTGATGGTTCCACGTTGAAAGTCACTGAGCTCTACAGTAAGGCCATTCTACTGGCAATGTTTGTCTATGGAGATTGCATGGCTGTGTTCTTGATTTTATACACCTGTCAGCAACGGGTGTGGTTGAAATAGCTGAATCCACTAATTTAAAGGGGTGTCAACATACTTTTATATATATATATATAGTGTATATATATTATTTTAACAGCAGGACACTGTAAAGTCCATTATTAATCTGAAGAGTATGAATTAGGATGCTTAAAAAGATTTGAACCCTAAGCAACCTACATTGTTTGAGGTAAAAGAGTCCAACATAGCTACTGTTATAGGTCAAGGCTGTGTACTGGAAAACCTTGGTAGAGCATGGGTGGAGTAGACATTGTGGTGCTCATGTGAATTTCCTTACTTTTTTGGCTTCATATCAATGTCTACTTCTCATTTAAAACATAACTTTTACACCGGAATGTGATTATACAAAATGATACAACATTTTTACACGCAAAACAAAATGACATGTAAAATTACGAGTCACTTTAGACACAGAAGATCTCCGCTCAACCTTTAATCAAGATGTTTATCTGTCCCTCTGTGTCACGACTTCCGCCGAAGTCGGCCCTTCTCCTTGTTCGGGTGGTGGTCGACGTCACCGGCTTTCTAGTCACTACCGATCCATTTTTCTGTTTTGTTTTGTCTGATTACATACACACCTGTTTTACATTCCCTCATTACATTCCCTATTTAACCATCTGACATACATGTATGTTCTGTCCGTGAATGTTTGTGTCGTTAGTGGTTGTGTTCGTGTTAGAGTTTTGTTGTATGTTCCATTTTTGGAATTTTGCTTTATTCTTTGAGTAAACTCGGTTGTAATTACTCCATACCTGTGTCCTGCGCCTGACTCCGCTTTCACTCTGCACCCAAATCGCTGACAGAATCAAGGACCAATTCAAATGGAGTCAGCAGGTACAGCCAGCCCTTCTCTCCCAGTAGAGGAGCGCGTTCAGCAGCACGCGGCCATGTTAAACCGGCTAGGGACAGCCATGGATCGCGTGTTGCAAACTATGGACAGATGGGAGAGAGGATGCTTTCCTGTCAACGCTACTACACCACCACCCGCGCTTCAACCTACACCGATGTCCACCCCTCCGCTGTCAAGTCCCAGTGGAATTCGGCTCTCGCTCCCAGGAGCGTATGACGGATCAGTTGCCGGGTGCCAGGGGTTCCTACTCCAGCTGGAGCTCTACCTGGCAGCTGTTCAGCCGGTTCCTTCCGGACGTGAGAGAGTGGGCGCTCTCATCTCCTGCCTGACTGGAAAAGCCCTGGAGTGGGCCAACGCCATCTGGGGAAGGGAAGGTCTGACTCTGGATGACTACGAGGACTTCTCCTGCCGCTTCCATCTGGGGAAGGGAAGGTCCGACTCTGGGTGACTACGAGGACTTCTCCCCCCGCTTCCATCTGGGGAAGGGAAGGACGGACTCTGGATGACTACGAGGACTTCTCCCTCCGCTTCCATCTGGGGAAGGGAAGGCCCGACTCTGGATGACTACGAGGACTTCTCCTTCCGCTTCCATCTGGGGAAGGGAAGATTCGACTCTGGATGACTATGAGGACTTCTCCCGCCGCTTCCATCTGGGGAAGGGAAGGTCCGACTCTGGGTGACTACGAGGACTTCTCCTGCCGCTTCCATCTGGGGAAGGGAAGGTCAGACTCTGGGTGACTACGAGGACTTCTCCCTCCGCTTCCATCTGGGGAAGGGAAGGACGGTCTCTAGATGACTACGAGGACTTCTCCCGCCGCTTCCATCTGGGGAAGGGAAGGTCCGAGTCTGGATGACTACGAGGACTTCTCATTCCGCTTCCATCTGGGGAAGGGAAGGACGGTCTCTAGATGACTACGAGGACTTCTCCCGCCGCTTCCATCTGGGGAAGGGAAGGTCCGAGTCTGGGTGACTACGAGGACTTCTCATTCCGCTTCCATCTGGGGAAGGGAAGGACGGTCTCTAGATGACTACGAGGACTTCTCCCGCCGCTTCCATCTGGGGAAGGGAAGGTCCGAGTCTGGATGACTACGAGGACTTCTCATTCCGCTTCCATCTGGGGAAGGGAAGGACGGTCTCTAGATGACTACAGGACTTCTCCCGCCGCTTCCATCTGGGGAAGGGAAGGTCAGACTCTGGGTGACTACGAGGACTTCTCCTGCCGCTTCCATCTAGGGAAGGGAAGGTCAGACTCTGGGTGACTACGAGGACTTCTCCTGCCGCTTCCATCTGGGGAAGGGAAGGTCAGACTCTGGGTGACTACGAGGACTTCTCCTGCCGCTTCCATCTAGGGAAGGGAAGGTCAGACTCTGGGTGACTACGAGGACTTCTCCTGCCGCTTCCATCTGGGGAAGGGAAGGTTCGACTCTGGATGACTACAGGACTTCTCCTGCCCGGAAGCGGGCAGTTTTTGATCATCCACCTGAAGGGAGAGCGGCGGGAGAGAGACTGTTTCATCTGAGACAGGAGATGAGGAGCGCTTAAGAGTTCGCACTGGACTTCAGAACTCTGGCAGCTGGTGCAGGATGGAATGAGCAGGCCCTAATCGACCACTACAGGTGTAGTTTACGAGAGGACGTTCGTAGGGAGCTAGCCTGCAGGGACACTACTCTCAACCTGGACCAGCTGGTGGACTTGCCTATCCGTCTGGATAACCTGTTGGCCTCCTGTGGACGTCTGGATCAGGGTCCGCCCGTTCCATTACCCAGCACATTGGATCCCACACCTATGGAGTTAGGAGGGGCTGCTATGAGGGGGACCGGAGGGGGGACCATTCCCTGTACCAGTTGTGGCCGCAGAGGGCACACTGCTGGTCGGTGCTGGGTTGGTTCTCCAGGAGGTCGAGGTAGCAGGCGGAGCACTGGTGGGTCTTCCCAGGTGAGTAGGCACACAACTCACCCAGAGCCCCCTGTTGCACACATATGGTTACCTATAGAATTTCCTGAGTTCTCCCCACATTCCCAGCATAAGGCGCTAGTAGATTCAGGTGCAGCTGGGAACTTTATTGACCGCTCCTTAGCACATAGATTAGGGATTCCTATTGTTCCTGTTGATGTTCCCTTCCCTCTACATGCCTTAGATAGTCGTCCTTTGGGGTCGGGGCTAATTGGGGAGGTCACAGCGCCTACTGCTATGAGAAAGCAGGGGGATCACGAGGAGAGAATTAGTCTCTTCCTGATCGACTCTCCTCCGTTTCCTGTTGTACTGGGTCTTCCTTGGTTGGCCTCTCATGATCCTATTATTTCGTGGCAACAGAGGGCTCTCAAGGAATGGTCCTGTCAGTGTTCAGGGAGGTGTGTTGGTGTTTCCTTAGGTGCCACTACGGTGGAAAGTCCAAACCAGGTTTCCACCATGCACATTCCCAATAAATATGCCGATTTGGCACTCGCCTTCTGTAAAAAGATTACCACCCCATCGACAAGGGGATTGTGCGATAGATCTCTTGGTAGATGCTGCACTTCCCAGGAGTCATGTGTATCCTCTGTCACAGGAGGAGACGGTGGCTATGGAGACATATGTCACAGAATCTCTGGGACAGGGATACATTCAACCTTTCATCTCACCTGTCACCTCGAGTTTCTTTTTTGTGAAGAAAAAGGATGGTTTGGGCCCGTGTATTGATTATCGAGGTTTGAATAAGATCACGGTAAAATACAGTTACCCGCTACCGCTCATAGCCAGTATGACCGAGTCATTACACGGGGCGAGCTTCTTCACAAAATTGGGCCTCAGGAGCGCTAACAACCTGGTGCGTATCCGGGTGGGAGATGAGTGGAAGACAGCATTTAGCACCACTTCTGGGCATTATGAGTACCTCGTCATGCCATACGGGTTAATGAATGCTCCATCAGTCTTCCAATCCTTTGTAGATGAGATTTGCAGGGACCTGCACGGGCAGGGTGTAGTGGTGTATATAGATGACATTCTAATATACTCCGCTACACGAGCCGAGCATGTGTCCCTGGTACGCAGGGTGCTTGGTAGACTGTTGGAACATGACCTGTACGTCAAGGCTGAGAAATGTCTGTTCTTCCAACAGTCCATCTCCTTCCTAGGGTACCCGTTTTCAGCGTCAGTGGTAGAGATGGAGAATGACCGCATTTCAGCCGTGCGTAATTGGCCGACTCCAACCACGGTAAAGGAGGTGCAGCGGTTTTTAGGGTTTGCTAACTACTACCTGAGATTTATCCGGGGTTTTGGTCAGGTAGCGGCTCCCATTACCTCACTGCTGAAGGGGGGACAGGTGCGACTGCAGGGGCGGACAGGGCTTTTGGTCACCTGAAGGCTCTGTTTACCTCGGCTCCCGTGTTGGCTCATCCTGATCCCTCCTTAGCGTTCATAGTTGAGGTGGACGCGTCCGAGGCAGGGATAGGGGCTGTGCTGTCTCAGCGCTCGGGTACGCCACTATAGCTCCGCCCCTGTGCATTCTTTTGGAAGAAGCTCAGCCGGGCGGAGTGAAACTATGATGTGGGGGACTGGGAGTTGTTAGCTGTTGTCATGGCTCTGAAAGCGTGGAGACATTGGCTTGAGGGGGCTAGACACCCTTTTCTCATTTAGACTGACCACCGCAATCTGGAGTACATTCGAGCAGCGATGAGACTGAACCCTCGTCAAGCAAGGTGGGCCATGTTTTTCACCCATTTTGTTTTCACCCTTTCCTACAAACCAGGTTCCCAGAACGTGAAGGCAGACGCACTGTCCCGGCTGTATGATACAGAGGAGCGGTCCACGGATCCCACTCCCATAATTCCAGCTTCTCGCCTGGTGGCACCGGTGGTATGGGAGGTGGACGCGGACATCGAGCGGGCGTCACGTGCAGAGCCTACTCCCCCTGAGTGTCCAGCTGTGCGTCTGTATGTTCCGTCTGATGTCTGCGATCGTTTGATCTGTTGGGCTCATACATCACCCTCCTCTGGTCATCCTGGCATCGGTCGGACGGTGCGCTGACTTGCTGGGAAGTACTGGTGGCCCAGTTTAGCTAAGGACGTGAGGGTGTATGTTTCCTCCTGTTCGGTTTGCGCACAGTGCAAGGCACCTAGACACCTGCCCAGAGGGAAATTACAACCCCTTCCCGTTCCACAACGGCCATGGTCACACCTATCGGTGGATTTCGTGACGGATCTTCCCCCGTCGTGGGGTAACACCACGATTCTGGTCATTGTGGATCGGTTTTCTAAGCCTTCTTTCTTTGCCCGGTCTCCCTACGGCTCTACAGACTGCGGAGGCCCTGTTCACCCACGTATTCCGGCACTACGGGGTGCCTGAGGATATAGTTTCTGATCGGGGTCCCAAATTCAAGTCTAGAGTATGGAGGGCGTTTATGGAATGCCTGGGGGTCTCGGTCAGCTTTACCTCAGGTTTTCACCCCGAGAGTAACGGGCAGGTGGAAAGAGTCAACCAGGACGTGAGTAGGTTTCTGCGGTCCTATTGCCAGGGCCGGCCGAGGGAGTGGGCGGTTTACATCCCCTGGGGCGGAGATGGCCCAAAACTCCCTCCGCCACTCCTCTACCAACCGGGTTATCAGGGTCATCAGCCGGTCCTGGCACCATGGCATCAGAGCCAGATCGAGGCTCCTGCGGTGGATGAATGGTTTCGGCACTCAGAGGAGACATGGAACGGTGCCCGTGTGCGGCTACAACGGGCCGTCAGGAGGCAAAAGGCGAGTGCTGACCGCTACCGCAGTGAGGCCCCGGTGTATGCACCGGGGGATCGGGTCTGGCTCTCGACCCGAAACCTGCCCCTTCACCTGCCCTGCCGGAAGCTGGGTCCGCGGTTTGTGGGGCCATTTAAAGTCCTAAGGAGACTGAACAAGGTTTGTTATAGGTTACAACTCCCCCGATTATCACATTCACCCCTTGTTCCATGGGTCTCTCCTCAGGCCGGTGGTGGCTGGTCCACTCCAGCAGTCTGAGGTGCGGGAGGTTCCTCCGCCCCCTCTGGACATCGAGGGGGTCCCGGCGTATACCGTATGGACTCAAGGCGTCGGGCAAGGGGCCTTTAGTACCTGGTGGAGTGGGAGGAGTACGGCCCGGAAGAGAGATTCTGGGTACCAGTGGAGGACATCCTAGATCCCTCATTACTACAGGAGTTTCACCGTCTCCACCCCGATCGCCCTGCGTCCCGTCCTCCTGGTCGTCGCCGGTGTCAGCGCGCGGTCAAGGGGGGGGGGGGGGGGTACTGTCATGACTTCCGCCAAGTCGGCCCTTCTCCTTGTTCGGGTGGTGTTCGGAGGTCGACGTCACCGGCTTTCTAGTCACTATCGATCCATTTTTCTGTTTTGTTTTGTCTGATTACATACACACCTGTTTTACATTCCCTCATTACATTCCCTATTTAACCATCTGACATACATTTCTGTTCTGTCCGTGATTGTTTATGTCGTTAGTGTTCGTGTTAGAGTTTTGTTGTATGTTCCATTTTTGGAATTTTGCTTTATTCTTTGAGTAAACTCAGTTGGATTACTCCATACCTGTGTCCTGCGCCTGACTCCGCTTTCACTCTGCACCCAAATCGCTGACACTCTGTGACCGCTGTTAACTTCAGAACAAAGTTGACTACAATACAAAGACGCCAATTTCTTTGCAATTGTTATAAACAAGCAAAGGGTAAAAAGATGCTTCAAATGAGAACCTAGGTGACGGCATTAAATATAAATACGGTAGGCTACATAGGCCTGAGTGTACAAAACATTAGGAAAACCTGCTCTTTCCATGATATAGGCTGACAGGTGAATTCAGGTGAAAAATATGATCCCTTGTTGATGTCACCTGTTAAATCCACTTCAATCAGTGTAGACAGGTTAAAGTTGGATATTTAAGCTTTGAGACAAATTAGACATGGATTGTGTATGTGTGCCATTCAGAGGGTAAATGGGTCAGACAAAATATTTAAGTGCCTTTGAACAGAGTATGATAGTAGGTGCTAGGAGCACCAGTTTGAGTGTGTCAAGAATTGCAATGCTGTTGGGTTTTTCACGCTCAACAGTTTCCCAGGTGTATCACAAGTGACCAAACATCCAAAGGACATACAGCTAACAGCAGACCAGTGGTAAAACAACGGGTCGTTGATGAAAGAGGACAAAGGAGGCACGAATTGTGCAGAATTCTGGAGTTAGTCCACTGACAGTCCAGTACAACATTGGTACCCAAAGACCCATAAAAGAATGCACAACTTGTTGTACCTTGACATGAATGGTGTATGGCAGCTGTCGACATTACAGGGTTCCACTTCTTTCAGCTCAAAAATAAAACTGCGAGTGCAGTGGGCTACAGAACGAAAACACTGGACACTGGAGAATTGTAAAAACATTGCCTGGTTTGATGAATCCCGGTTCCTGCTGTTTTACGCTGATGGAAGGACTAGGTATGGAGAAAACCACGAGTACATGCATCCATCATGCCGTGTGTCAATGTTGCAGGCTGGTGGTGTGTTTTCATGACACACATTGGGCCCCTTGATAAAAGTGGAGCAACGTTTGAATGCCACAGGATATCTGAACATCATTGTCAATCAGGTGCATCCCTTCATGGCAGCAGTGTATCCATCTGCAAATGTATTTTTGCAGCAGGATAATGCCCCATGCCACAAGGCTAGGATTGTCCAGGAATGGTTCCACAAACATGACAGTGAATTCAGCTTATTGCAGTGGCCTGCCCAGTCACCAGATCTGAATCAAATTGAGCATCTGTGGGATGAGATTGAACAAAATATTCAGAGTAGAGATCCACTACCAGCCAACTTGACACAACTGTGGGAAGCATTGGAGTCAACATGGGCCATTATCCCCATGTAACACTTTCAACACCTTTTAGAGTCCATGCCCAGAAGTATTGAGGCTATTCTGAGTGAAAAAAGGGGTGCAACTCAATATTAGCAAGGTGTTCCTAATGTTTTGTACACTGTGTATTTCAATCATATTTAAATAAATGTCATGTTCAATCAACTGAGTTCTATTTAGCTAATTGTAGGCTACCGTCTATAATTTTTGCCTCAATTTCATGATGTGTAAGCCTAACAACATGTGGTCAATGATGTGCCAAATATTTGATTTAGTGCATAGCCTAAGCATTAGAATAAGCCTCCTCAATATTTGCAGCCATAAGTGATATTTTCTTTCTAGGAGCTGACCCATGGTCAGTATCTAATGTTAACGTAAGATATGAATGGAGGACGCTGATCCGAGAGCAGCCCTTTCTTTCGATCCTATCAGCATCGACACATGCTCTAACAACGCACTTATTGAAAGTTCTCCCTACGTGGTGTTTTGAGAAACGCATGAGTTCTTTGGCCGTTATGGAAACGATACATTGTTAAAACACTCATAAGCTGAAGTTCCATCACTATCGGGAAAACGGGCCACGGCTATTACTTCATAGATTTGGCTATTTGCATTTATGCAAAACATGTGGATTCTCCCTTTAAAGAGGGGTGGGGGGTGAATGTCAACAGCTGCTTTACATTAAGATCATGCCAGTTCCTGTAAGTGACTATTAAAGTACTGAATATGATTGAGCATTAGGAAAGAAAACAAAAATTCAGGGCGAGTCCCCACAGACTCCCCTCCAGTTTTTTACTTGTTGATGGCTTCTTCCCACTAAGGGGACCTACGTCGACATCTTTTGGGAGTCTTTTTCTTTGTTTGGTGCAGTCCAGACTGGCCTTGACTTCAACGTCCAAGACGGGACTCCCTAAAAACAAGTGACTTCATCAGGGGGGGGGAAGTACAATTAATTTCGTCCCGGTACGGGACCTCCTATATGTGCACGCAACAAAATGTTTTATGTGGTAATCATATAATTTCATTCATTCATTCATTCAATGGGATCTCTGTGGGCCTAGTCATTTAAAAAAAAAAAAAAGCATTACCTTTTATTGTGGCATAAACACAACCAGTCATGATGTTTCATCTGATTGTCAGACAATCACGTCAAATGGCTCCATTACTAGGCTACCTGCCTACGTTCATCCACTCACAACATATTACCAGCCTCCAAACAGTGGTGAATGGAAAGAGACTGTTACTCAAAACACCACAAAGTGTAATGACATTTGGCGAATGGCATTAGGCCAGAATTTGTGTGTCCACTGCTGTCGGCGCACGTCTCGGTGTTGGCCACTCATCTCTGCCTTGGCAAAATTCTATCTTTTTGTTAAACCCTATCACATTTTCTAGCGTAGGCTATACCACCCGTTTTCAAGTCCATTTGCTATTTTTTCATGCCTCTGACATGCAGTAATGATAAAAAGTGGTGTAATAGCCTACAGTTTTGACATTTCATTTTAATTATTGTGATAGGCTCATGTTTTAACGGTAAGGCGTACAGCCTTACTTTCACCTCTGCTTTTCTTAGCAGGTTAGTTTTTCTAACCTGCTGCTTTAATGTTCCTAACCTGCTGGTATGTTCTCCTAACCTGTTAGAAAAAGTTGTAGCTGTATCGAAGGGGAATGTTTTTAGGGAATCTCATCCACGGACGTTGATTTCTGTTCTGGTCCGGCAAACAATGTTTGGTTCAGATTTGGTCCAGTCTGTACTGGACCAAATCTGAACCAAGCATAGACATCTATGTTTCACAAGTTTGGACAGCACCGTACAGTAGAGTAGTGGTTCTCAAACCTCTCCATGGGGACCCCAGGCTGTTCCATGTAATTGATCTATTCCAGAGCTAGCACACATGATTCAACTTGTCAACTAATCCTCAAGCTCTTGAATAGTTAGTTCAGAGCTACAGCAAAAATAAATTTTCTACATATGGAAAATACATATTTTAAACTTCCTGAAAATACTTATTTTCACCTTTCATTCAGAACCTAAAATGAACCTAACTTCAATGTCTGGAAAATGTGTATTTTAAACAATTTTGCTTACTAAGTTCAGATCTTTGGGAATACACTGAAAAGTAACTTGACACTTGGTCAGTCAGTGCAAATTTGGATTAAAATGGCATGAAGAAAATTGCATTGACAGTGGAGGGTGTACTGAATTAATGCATCATAATGTAAGAGCTGGATTTTTTTCTGGTTGTTCGAACATGTCTTCTGTCTCGTCTGTTGATCTAGCTAATTAGCTAGCTAGCTAATGTGTATACTCACTGTAATGCACAGCCGGTACGCTACTTGCAAGTGCATTGGCCAGGTTTTTTATCAAGACAATTTGTTATATCAGCTACAGTTAATGTTGTGAGAGGCTGGTCTTGGTTGAGGAAATGTAGGGTAGCTAGCAGGGTTTGTGCTGAAAATGACATCTGGCTGCACACGGAGCTATCTAGCCGATTTGACTGTAACATGCTGGAATAGATAGATGTATTATAAGTTAGCAACGTGGCAGTTTCCCAAAGTTTGGTGTTGAATATGAACTTTACTTTGCTTATATTGTCAACA
The DNA here is from genome assembly GCF_057628025.1 of Oncorhynchus mykiss. Taxonomy (NCBI): domain Eukaryota; kingdom Metazoa; phylum Chordata; class Actinopteri; order Salmoniformes; family Salmonidae; genus Oncorhynchus; species Oncorhynchus mykiss. Next base: position 15,805,727 of record NC_143026.1, on the reverse strand, counting down.
TTGAGTTGTGGATGGTGCACAATCTATACAGCTATGGAACAGTCTTGTTGGCTTGTAGCTACTGGCTAGTTGGCTAGCTATCTGGCTATAATAGCAGACAAGGACGTTCGCTAGCTTATTTGTTGGTGCTCTGATTTAGTTTACACAGATGACTTCAACCATATGAAAAACCATCCATAGCTAAATATACCTATATAACTAGCTTATTTTGCTTGTAGCTTTCTTCTCATCTACTGGTGTTAGCTAGCTAGCTACAGCTGCTAGCCTGCAAGCTGCTTCTGTTGCACAGCAACCAAGTTGTTGGTCCTGGTTTTAGAACTCTGAGATTCGGCTGAAAAGACATATGCATTGTCATAAATGCTACAAAAGGCAGCACATTGTTGATTTTTTTATTGACCGAAATGTGCACATGGGAGCGATAAATTAAACAGTTTATTAGAACTGTTGCACCTATTGTACAAACGTATTCAGTTCAAATGGATCCAAGTCTAATTGTCCCCTTATGGACGCTGCAGTGTCTAGAATTTGATCAAGGTTTGGGCAAAAAATTGTCTGACTACCTTAATGCTAAGAACCCTGTTTAAAATATGTTATAGTGGTTCTCAAAAACGGACAGATGGATCATGACGAGAGGCGGAGAATGTGTTGTGTACCTACAATCAAGTTGATTAATTTTAATCGACGTTGGTGTCATATTGGCTTAGATATAATAGTAGGGAGATTTGAATTTAACATTGAGATTCAATCAAGCCTTACTAATAGTACATGGGACTATTATAAACTGGGTAGTTCGAGCCCTGAATGCTGATTGGCTGACAGCCGTGGTATATCAGACCATATACCATGGGTATAACAGAACATGTATTTTTCCTGCTCTAATTACGTTGGTAACCAGTTAATAATAGCATCAAGGCATCTCTGGGTTTGTGGTATATGACCAATAGTCCAGAGGATCCAGAGTAACGCTGAGTGTTTTTTGAGACGTCTATACAAGCATCAAGATGAATTGTCAGATCCAACAGAATATGTCTTTGTTTCTTGGGACCTATAACTAGCATCTCTGTTTTGTTCAAGTTTAAAATTAAAGTAAATGTTTGTCTGAAACACAGGCCTCCAGGGTAGGCAATTTTGGTGCTTCACTGTGTTTCATCGAGATGTACAGCTTTGTGTCATCCACATAGCAATGAAAGTTAGCATTGTGTTTCCGAATGACATCACCAAGAGGTAAAATATGTAGTGAAAACAACAGTTGTCCTAAAATGAAACCTTGAGGAACACCGAAACATACAATTGATTTGTCAGAGGACATACCACACACACACACACTCACATGGATGGCATGATCAGCCAGGTAACCCGTGATACAAGTCAGTATTTGAGTATTCCAAAGGTTGCCAGTTTGAATCCAGCAATATAATTTATTTTAATTTTAAGCCTATCCCAACCTTAACCTTTACATTAACCATTTGGACTGAATGCCTAACCTTAAGATTCCTGAGTTAATTCCTGAACTTAAGTTAATGCTTAAACACTTTGAAATTTGACTATTAGAACAACTTCTAAATTTGATGTTTTAGAAACATCTAATTAGTCTAATTCTGACTCGAGACTGTGAGAGCTGGTAGGACCAAATAGCTAGCAACATTGACAAGAAGCTGACGTGGTGAACCATAAGTGGCTCATTTAAGCTAGTTTTATCATGTCCTTGATACCATGTCTTGTTTTTAGGTATTTTGACTGATGTCACGTCTATGCTAACATGGCTAAAATTCGCTAGTTAGCTAACCAACAACTGTAACGATGTATTTGAAAGAAAACAAGTGCTCATTGTGCAACTTTATATAAGTTTTCAATAAACATTGGAGACACAATCTAAGCCAACCCTGTCTGTTTTGCCCCATAGTTGCACACAAGTTGGTTTTGTTGCTAAACAACCAACCCATCTATGGAACTCAAACCATTTCACCCCCACAGCGCTGTCCACCAATGCATACGTAGACATGCCGAACTGCCCTAACACACGCACAAACATATGCTGTAGACACACAGATTTTCTCAGTTTGTTACTTATTCCAATGAACACCAAGATGGCTTTTTTTTTACTTATCTAAATAAAGGATTTTGAGAGAGTGAACGAGTGCACACTTCGGGGAAGGAAGGAAGTATGCAGAATGGTAAACCCAGAAGAAAGGCTTCTGTAGCCTTTACATAATAATTTGTTCTTAACTGACTTGCATTGTTAAATAAAGGTTAAATAAATTAAAAAGTAAATAAATAAAGATCCCAGTCGATACTAAAAATTGCTGACTAAGAAGAATCTGATTTCAATCAAATTTCACTCAATCAAATTGATTTATAATGCCCTTTTTACATTAGCATATGTCACAAAGTGCTCAAAGACGCTGCATGGTCATTCTGATGTCTGCATTGGTCATGCAGCGTTTAAGGTGACAATGCCTCTGCAGAAGTCAGGGCATTCATACTTCTTGCGCTTCGCGGAGTAGTGCAGCGCTGTTGAGCAGAGCTGTTGTGAAGGAAGTTGTCAAGGAAGTGAGTTTGTGTTAACACAGGACCTCCAGCCCCCACCTACCGTCAAACAATCACGTCAATGCGGAGGTATATGGAGCCCTCCACATTGTTAAAACTTTCGGGAGGTGCACGGTGAGAGCAGCCTCTGCGTGCTTCTGGAGGCGACGCAATTGCATCACACCCTCAAGCGTAAATGGGCTTTTATACAGAAACCTCAAAGAGCAGGCAATGCAGATATAGAAGCACGGTGGCTAGGAAAAACTCTCTAGAAAGGCTCTGAGGGGTGGCCAGTCCTCTTCTGGCTGTGCCGGTGGAGATTATAATAGTACATGGCCACTAAGGCTAGATCGTTCAAATCCCAGATCCCCCCCATAACTCCTCCCCTATGAAACATTCCGGGAGAAGGGAAGGAGCCTACGGATGGGGAATGAAATGGAACGTACCATGGTGGCTAGCATCCTGGGGTCCTTGTAAGGTAGAAGCCCATTAAGGAGAGCATCAATATTTCATTGTTCAGAAACATAATTGTAGAAGTTTCCAGCAGCAGAACGCCCAAGTGTCTCTCTCACTCTATTTCTCCCTCTTTCTCAGGCTTCTCTTTCCCTCTCTCTCGCTCTTTTCTCCCTCTCTCTCCCTCTCTTCATCTTTCTCCTCTACCTCCATCTCTAATTTTCTCTCTACCTATCTGCTCTGCTTTACATTGTTAAATTATCCCGGAGTCCTGTTGTTAGTCTCAATAGTGGGAGGGCCTCTAATGTGTGTGTGTGTGTGTGTGTGTGTGTGTGTGTGTGTGTGTGTGTGTGTGTGTTTCTGAGACATCAGTGAATAATGAGTGAATCAATTGTCCCCTATTAAATTCATGTATCTCTGCCTTTGGTTGAAAGTCATCGCTCATCTGATTACCTCACTGACTCATCGACTGGGCAGCTAACAGAGACTGTCCAGCCAGGTGGTACTGAACCTAACACATTAAGTAAACACATCTCAGATCGTGTCAAGTTGTGACAATTAAAAGGAAGCGGTATGCTGTAGCTCAGCTAAAGATGGCCTAAGTCTCAAACGTTCAAATCGTCCTATTTTTAGAGTTTCATTCCACTCAACAACCTAGCTGGGAAATACACGTTGAGAATTGCATAGGAATGCCCACTATTCTCCTGCAGTTCTCCACCCTCACCCAGTTAGTGTTCTTGAAACGAGAGGTACTCCCCCCTCTCCCCTCTCCCCTCTCAATACTTTATGCCCTTTACCAGGCAAAATTTGAAGTCCTTCGAAAAAACCCAATCAAGCCGGATGACAGTCTGCCAACACAATGCAAACAACACCCCCGGACCATTCTCAGTGAGCTCCAGCCCATTGCCAAGTAATTTCACTGGTGTCATGACTTTTGGTGCCCGCCAAACTTGGCCAAAGCCCACCCGAGCCCGCTTGAATTCACGCTGCATCAGGAGGTTCCAACCTGCCTAAGCCAAATAAAATTGTATGTTTTTTCTCCAGCTCTTTCCTTTATTGAGTGAAAATGCTGCTATCACCTTCTACTGTGTTATTTAACGCCTCCAACAAACTAGGCTTTCCCAATGTCATGCTGAGATAGACTAGTGTTGATTGCAAATGACACACAATGCGATAAATTATGCCTTGCTCAGTTGTTCACTGAATTGTAGATTGGCCACCCTTGGTTGATGAAAGCAGCGCAGAGGTAAGATGGCCAGGTAACTACTGTTTGATTTGACAGGAAACTGAACTAGGGTTTGTAACCCCAGTGCTGAGCTAGTGTGTAGCAGCTAGTTGCTGTATGGCATGTGTTTGTCCTAGAATTGTGTGCATGTCCCTTATCGACTGAGGTGAATGAAGCTACAGTACCAAGATGATCATGGATGCAGTCATTTTGGCTTGTTTTTGTCGCTCTCTAAATAGAGTTGTTTTTGCCGCTCTCTAAATAGAGTTGTTTTTGCCGCTCTCTAAATAGAGTTGTTTTTGCCGCTCTCTAAATAGCGTTGTTTTTGCCGCTCTCTAAATAGAGTTGTTTTTGCCGCTCTCTTAAATAGAGTTGTTTTTGCCGCTCTCTAAATAGAGTTGTTTTTGCCGCTCTCTAAATAGCGTTGTTTTTGCCGCTCTCTAAATAGAGTTGTTTTTACCGCTCTCTAAATAGCATTGTTTTTGCCGCTCTCTTAAATAGAGTTGTTTTTGCCGCTCTCTAAATAGAGTTGTTTTTGCCGCTCTCTAAATAGCGTTGTTTTTGCCGCTCTCTAAATAGAGTTGTTTTTACCGCTCTCTAAATAGAGTTGATTTTGCCGCTCTCTAAATAGTTGTTTTTGCCGCTCTCTTAAATAGAGTTGTTTTTGCCGCTCTCTAAATAGAGTTGTTTTTGCCGCTCTCTAAATAGCGTTGTTTTTGCCGCTCTCTAAATAGAGTTGTTTTTACCGCTCTCTAAATAGCGTTGTTTTTGCCGCTCTCTTAAATAGAGTTGTTTTTGCCGCTCTCTAAATAGAGTTGTTTTTGCCGCTCTCTAAATAGCGTTGTTTTTGCCGCTCTCTAAATAGCGTTGTTTTTGTCGCTCTCTAAATAGCGTTGTTTTGCCGCTCTCTAAATAGCGTTGTTTTTGTCGCTCTCTAAATAGCGTTGTTTTGCTGCTCTCTAAATAGCGTTGTTTTGCTGCTCTCTAAATAGCATTGTTTTTGCTGCTCTCTAAATAGCGTTGTTTTGCCGCTCTCTAAATAGCATTGTTTTTGTCGCTCTCTAAATAGCGTTGTTTTTGTCGCTCTCTAAATAGCGTTGTTTTGCTGCTCTCTAAATAGCATTGTTTTTGCTGCTCTCTAAATAGCATTTTAGAGCTTTGTTTAGAAATGCAGTAGGCCTAAATCAGCTTTCTATAAATTCCTTGGAGGGGAGAAACAATTCCTTGGAGGGGGCGTTAGCACTGAACATGATGTTTCTAACTTGAATATTTTCATTTTCAAATGGATTAATTTGAATAAATTAGGGCAGATACAAATTAAGAGTTGAAGAAGTTATTCAATGCAATTGTGGCAGATCCTGGGGAGAGGCCACTGCCACAGACCAGAGCTAAGAGGGTCTCAGGGTACAGTGGCTCAGTGAGGCAGAGTAAATGCTTCAAACTTAGGCTCTATTACATAATTGACCAACACAAATGCTTGTAAATAAGGAACTTAAAGTATAAGTTTAATAACAAAGGTTATCTTAAACTCAAAGTATTTTGTATCCGTTCTTCTTCTTCTTTAAGGCAGACTATATTTCTGCCACCTACTTACTATACGGGGTATTGAAACACCAAAACAAAAATCAATTTGCGGGAATGGAGGGTGGGACCCGGCAACACACAGAATAATAATAATAATAATAAAAACCATCCCACTCCTTCAGTCACAGTTCAAATCCCATCCCTAAACAGGTGCAGGTGCCTGTGAGGACAGAGCATTCATCGACAGGATTCCTTGTAATGCCTCTGCTGTAAAATCCCTGAGTCCCAAAAAACGCTCAGCTGCACTCACAATGATGCCTATTTCCTCAGATCTCCTTTCTGTTTGCGCTGTGCAGTTGATAACCAATGTAATAAATGCTACAAAGTCCACCTTCTTAACATGCAACATGTCAGGATCCCTCTGCCAAGGAATATTCTCTGGTTCCTCTACTCCTACTACCATTACTTCCTCAACCCCACTGCTTTCTTCCAATCTTCTCACTGCCTCCAGATAGGAGACATGCTGGACAGCCCTTATTCTTACCACCTCCGTCTCCTTCACCCTAACAGGACACTTCAGAAATGTGGGTGCATGTTCACCACCACAATTGCAGCATTTGGCTCAGCTGGTATACGATACACATTACCAAATATTTTGCATTTATCACACTGCATGGGTTTGGGCATGAAAGCTCTCACCTCATAAAACCTAAATGCATGTGAGAATGCATGTGAGAAAAAGCAATAGAATGGATGGAGTGGGCTTCCTCACTCCACCCATCATGCAGGTCAGTCAGTGTGCACCAATCACTTGATTCAATTCTTCACATATGCTTTGCATTCACTTCTAGTGCCACAACAGCGATAACGCCCTTGATAGACACCTTGCTTCGAAGAGCCACACACGACACATTCCAATCCGATTTCTTGTTGAGGCGCAGAGCAAGCTCCTTCTGTTCCATAGATTCACAACAACAATACTCTCATAAACGCCACCTCATGCAACGCATCCACCATTTTTATAGAGACTTCAATCGGATCTCCCAGGTAACATCGATCCAAAAGCCCTTACAACTGACCAAAAAATAATCAGAACTAGGCTTGGATTTACTCGATTCCACTACCACTTTACTTCTCTTATTTCCTTTTGTATTCTCCACTGGAATGCAATCCTTCTCGCTCATCTCCTCTTGACACGCCATCTGATTCAAACGGAACATCCGCTTCTGCCATTTTCCCCCTCGAATCATCAGTCTGTCTCAGGACACAGCATCGTCTGCTGCTGTCTCTTTTTTCCCACTAATGTGAGCAGCTGCAGCCTAGTCAACTGTTGGGGCTGATTGACCAGTGTTAGTTTAAGACAATTTTCAAAGCTATTTCTGATACACGTTGCTGATTTCCCATGTCCACCCATAACTTGTGCTTGGTCACCCCTAGGCCCCCCAACTAAACAAATCATTGCCCCTGCTCACAGCAGCAACTTCAGACATCAATTTCAGTGCAATCCAATAAACCCACCACGCCACTTATTCAACTTACCAGAGTGCAGAATCTCTCAGGTGGGTTCCCACAGGTGATGCCTGGTGGGTCCACCTTGACCCGCATGTAGTCCTTCATGGACTGGGCCTTGGGCTGGCATGCATACTGCTCCCACACCGCGCCATCGTCCGTGCTCACCAGGGACTTGCACAGGTCGTACTGGCCCAGTGTCAAAGAGGCGAAGCAGTGCAGGAGGAGCAACACGGCCTGACAGAGCATGGCAGGTCCTGGGAAAGCCACGAGCGGGGTCTGACGATGAGTGGGGTTTGGCGGTGAAGGGCAAGAGAGGCCACGGTAGTCAGAGCTTGGGCGAAAAGCATGGAACGCGACTAGGGATCATACAGAGACAGAAAGTAACTTTGGCATCACCATGATGAGTCTACGTGCTCAACTGAGCGATAGGGGACGGTTCAGTGATGAGGGAAAACAAATACAAATGCACTAAGATAAATAACTGTAGAGCCGTTCAATAGAAGTGGACACACAAATAATCACGGCTTCTTTAGGAAATGACACTTTATTGTTTTGACGCCTGGTTTGGAAAAGACGGACAAAAAATTGACCAGGGGGAGGCGAATGTCACTATGAAACTTCACATCTACTTCAACCATAGTGGTGCCAGTGCTGTGGTGGTGGCGGTAGGGGTCGTTGGGATATCAGCAGAACAAATCCATACTTCAGAGGTCCTTTTCCGCTGGGAGAGACAAGAGCTGTCCGCTACGAGGGAGGATGAGGTGACGACGTACTTAGATACATCCATCAGGTCGTGATGCCCCGGTCCGGCACCTTGCCTCAGTGATAGTCCTGGGAAAATGAGGGGAATTATGAAAATATTAGATATTATAGAAATGATAGAGTGAAAGAGAGAGAATATTATATACTACAGATATTATTGAAAGAGAGAGGTAGAGAGAGAGAGAGAGAGGGAGAGAGAGAGAGAGAGACCAGTATTCCTATCAGATGTTTGTATGTAATGCTGTACATCGTCGTGCATGTAACATATTTCAGAGAGAATATTTCGAGAGTTACACACGAGCTTTTAAGTCATACAAGGTTTGATGCCAAGTTTCAAAAGTTGCGGGTGTGTGAGTGTGCTTTTGGGGTGAGACGTATTGGATTGTTCATTATAGAGTGGAAAGCTCGTCCCCTTTCTTTGAAAAATAAGTTCGTATGCGTTATATGCATGGGAGGGGGGGTGAACTAGCAAGTGAATGTCACCCCGCCACTTATTTAATTCGTTCCATGAAACATGAATTGTCCTAGCTTCAACTGCGTCACCATGCATTCATTTAACATGCTTATAGCTGACATGGCGCTTAGTAAATTATTACGCACACCTCTGCTGTCCTGGTTGCGCCCCTGCGGAAATACACGTGCTAGTGCCGCCTATGCGTGAGAGTTTGAATTGGCATCAAAATGCTAGAAGACCAGAGGTCACAAAATACGTTTTAATGGGAATGACACTGACCCTCTTCACTGTCCGGCTACGATGTGGCCAGAATCCCACAAATATGTATTCCACGAAAATTAGGTGAAGCTTTTTTCAGTTTATAGTTTTGAAGTGCCAAAGCGGTTCTCTGGCTCGAAATACCTTATAGGGTGTGTCTGACAGACTGCTGCTTCTGCTCGCTTTCAGCAGCCCGAATCGAAAGTAGCAACCGATCAGGCTGCATTTCATTTGGTCATAAATAACATTATTTCTAAACATTTATATAAAGTGACAACTTTTGAATTTATTATAGAGTAGGCCTAACAACATTTAGAGTAGTGAGTGACAATTTAGTCTAATAGTCTCGAAGTGAGCGTTGCGTTTTAGTCTCACTTCGAATAGGTCTCGTAATCTCCTCAGAATTTATTTTAACAGTCAAACATTCTGAAGCGGGTCAGATTTATTAGATAAAACACTTATTTAGCCTACTTACTTCGAAGGTTCATCTGGGAGAGCCACTCCGTGTCCCATTATTATACGAACGCCCCTCTGCCATAAGCCCCGCACGGCTCCATTCACTACCCGGCTCCCGCGGTGGTGTTGGCTACTGTACTCCACTCTGGTTATCTGATGCGGTCTCCTTGTTACTTTTTTCTCGTGCCTGTTACTTTTTTATTACACCACGGATGACCGTGTCCTAGATCTGGAAATGGGAGTTGGAGAAAAAAAGCGAAAGCGTGAATTCCGGCTTGAAAGAGTATCAAAAGTAAGAAAATATTGACGTTGAGGAAGGTCTGGTGCTCGTACTTTCCCACTTTACAAGCTCAGCTTTATCCGGGATGTTCAAGCGCAGAAAGAAAAAAAGCTTTGTGGAAAATCTCCCCCTTGCTCGCTCTCTCTCTCTCTCTCGCTCGCTCTATCTCTCTCTCGCTCATCTCTATCTCTCGCTCTCTCTCTCTCTCGCTCTCTATGCCTGTGCTAATTCCTTTTTACCATCTCTTTCAATCACTACCCGGGCTTTTATCTGCTAGCCTGAGCCAGGGCGGGTTGCGCAACTTCTTACCCGGTCTCTACGCTCTCTAGCACGGGCCAAGCGGCACCAAACTGAACCGTCCCACCAGCTGATCAGCAAGCGCTGCTTAAAGGAACAGCGGAGAAGTGGAGCTATAGCCTACAGTGTCATCCACTGTGTCCGAGCGTTCAGAGAGTTGTATCAGAAATGTTTAGCAGCAGATAAGCCAGAGTTGTTTGCTCACGTTGGAGGAAGTGGTGGATAGAGGGCGGTTTAGATACAGGACATAAACCACGGTTCGGGTTTACAGAGCCATTTTTGGTGGCTATTAAAGCTGTCTGTTTGTGCAAAAGAGAAGGCGCGTACCGCTATTACAATCAGCCATAGCATGTTGGATCAATTGCAAAATGCAGCACTGCCTTTACACGTTTTGTAATTTAATAAATGATACCTGAATCTATTACTTTAATTTAACAAATACTACTGTTTAGTGTTTTTTTTAGACCTATGAGAATAATGGAAATAATTACAACACATTGAAGCGCCCATGAAGTCTAGGCCTAGTTAGATTGTTTGCATAACAAAATTGTAAGCTATTTCAGACTATATTGAAATAGCTTCATAAACTTAATTTCAATTGATTATATATTGATACGTTATAAAAACGATTTGACTCAATCATTAATCATAAATATGAAGCAGCTTTGAGGGCAACTTCAGAAGGGAATTTGATACTGCTTTCCACCTGGCTACCACTACCCTGGTCAACTGCCCTGCACCCCCTACAGCAACTCGCCCAAGCCTCCCCAGCTTCTCCTTCACCCAAATCCAGATAGCTGATGTTCTTAAAGAGCTGCAATATCTGGACCACTACAAATCAGCCGAGCTAGACAATCTGGACCCTCTCTTTCTAAAATGATCTGCCGAAATTGTTGCAACCCCTATTACCAGCCTGTTCAACCTCTCTTATCGTCTGAGATCCTCAAAGATTGGAAAGCTGCCGCAGTCATCCCCCTCTTCAAAGGGGGAGACACTCTAGACCTCAAGCCCCATATACTACCCACCACTGCGACCTATACGCTCTCGTTGGCTCTCGCTTTATACTCGTCGCCAAACCCACTGGCTCCAGGTCATCTACAAGTCTTTGCTAGGTAAAGCCCCGCCTTATCTCAGCTCACTGGTCACCATAGCAGCACCCACCCGCATCACGCTCTCCAGCAGGTATATTTCACTGGTCACCCCTAAAGCCAATTCCTTCTTTGGCTGCCTTTCCTTCCAGTTCTCTGCTGCCAAAGACTGGAACGAACTGCAAAAATCGCTGAAGCTGGAGACTCTTATCTCCCTCACTTACTTCAAGCACCAGCTGTCAGAGCAGCTCACAGATCACTGCAACTGTACATAGCCCATCTGTAAATAGCCCATCCCCCTCATCCCCATACTGTATTTATTTATTTTGCTCCTTTGCAGCCCAGTATCTCTACTTGCACATTCATCTTCTGTACATCTATCACTCCAGTGTTTAATTGCTATATCGTAAATTCCTCACCACTATGGCCTATTTTATTGCCTTACCTCCCTTCTCTTACCTCATTTACACACACTGTATATATACTTTTTTCCCCACTGTATTATTGACTGTATGTTTGTTTATTCCATGTGTAACTCTGAGTTGTTGTATGTGTCGAACTGCTTTGCTTTATCTTGGCCAGGTCGCAGTTGTAAATGAGAACTTGTTCTCAACTAGCCTACCTGGTTAAATAAAGATGAAATTAAATAAATAAATAAATAAAAATTGGCGCTTGCTATCTGTTCTAAAGTCGCTGTCCGTGGTGCTGAAATAGACTGACTGCTTCTCTTGTACTTTCACAAGGCAGGGTGTACAATACATGCTGCAGCCCCGCTAGTGACAGCTGCGTTGCACTCCAAACATTTGAAAGCTGTCAAATGCATCACAAAAGAAGAAACTGAAGCTTCAGTATGTTGTCATAACAATGTTATGGGGGTTTCTGTGATTTTTTTTTTAGGTGATTTTGGGAAGAGAGAGAGAGACAGCGAGAGAGACATGTGATTCGGAAGGGAACTCTGAACTTCTATCTGGGTGGGAACACTGACAGTACAGCATGGAGTCGATCGATAGTTTGTCCTTGCAGCGTCTCCTCTATCTTTCTCAAGTCTTTCAGATTCCTCTTAACCATTGCAGCGCCTACCTAAGCCCCCTTCACCCCCCAAAAATGATATCTACCTACCTTATATATCTACCTACCTTATATATCTACCTACCTTATATATCTACCTACCTTATTTATCTACCTAGCTTATATATCTACCGAGGTCTTCAAAGAAACATGTTACAGTGGGAAACAAAACTGATTACTAAATTGACCCTTGTTAGCTTGGAGTCACATATGAAATATGCATTATAAGATCTGACATTCATCAAAGTTAGAAAAGCTGATCATTTGTTATGTATGAATCTGGATGTCTTTCTCAAAGCCCCACAAATGATTTAGCGTTGGCCAGTTGAGTGGTAATTTCCCTGACGCCAGACAGTGCTAGACCGTTTACTGGCCTGACGCCAGAACACGTCACTTATATTAGTTAGGATGGTGAAATGTAATCCAGTTCTATCACTTGAAACGAGACATGGCATCAAAACATTTCAGCATCAAAACGTATATGAATGATCTCACTTTAGACATGGTTTACTTGTAGGTTTTTGTATTCAACGTTCTGGATTGTAGTCAACTTATTGGGCTTTTATATTGCTAATTAAAGTATGCTAAAGTATGTTAAATCTTTCTGCAGGTGCCCTCGATTGTGTCTTGATATTTGCTTTTGTATTATCTGTATCATTGATACTTGTCTTGTCCTTGTAATCCTTAATGATGCTTCAAGTGACAAAAACATTTCCTAAGTTGGGATCAATAAAGTATTACTCTACTCGTTCTGCTCTAATGCATGTCAATGTATTTTCTGGTCTTTGGTCTGGCTTGTGATGGCTAGGCCTTTGGCTAAAGCTATACAGAAACAATTGCATCCCTAAACTGCATCTTTTATAACATCAGGTGAGAATTATTTAATAATACCACCCTCCCAATTTACAACAAGGTTTAACTGTACAATGGTGATCACAAACAGGCAAAACCAGGTAAAATAGGTAATATTGTATATTCCAATAGTTTTACATTCTTCTAGATCTACTTCAATGTACATGAATATAACCTGACAGAAAAGTCAGCTGTGATGATGGGGATGAATGAGGGGTTTGATATTTTGGAATTCAATTATGCCTACCCTCATCTCCGTGCATCTGCCTACCCTCATCCCCGTGCATCTGCCTACCCTCATCCCCGTGCATCTGCCTACCCTCGTCCCCGTGCATCTGCCTACCCTCGTCCCCGTGCATCTGCCTACCCTCGTCCCCGTGCATCTGCCTACCCTCGTGGGTGTGGAGGAGTGAGGCGCAGGACAGCAGATATGAGCGTAATGAGCATAATTTTTACTAGGATTAAATGTCAGGAATTGTGAAAAATGGAGTTGAAATGTATTTGGCTAAGGTGTATGTAAACTTCCGACTTCAACTGTATATATGTCTTTTTAAAGACGAAAATCCAGTGTTTTTTATGTGAAATATAACAAAACTGTTTGAGTCTTCTGTGATGTATATTATTGGGACGCAAACTCAACATTTTATACATTTCAACTCTATATCTGACATGGTACACGGGTTCCTCTTTTTTAAGCCCAGAACCATGTGTGAGGTGTAAACTTATGTTTCAAAGTAGATTTGTTTAAGACTACCAATAAACACTTTGTGTGACCCTGATATAGCCCACTGCAGTACAATGTTAAATTCTCGTTAGGATTTTATCTAACATTAGCATGAAAACATCCCAAAAACATAACAAAATCTTCTTTAAAAACATGTTTTTAATGAAATATCCTTGGAACGTTCTCCTAACATTCACTAAAATGTTGTGCACAACATCTGTAACAACCAAAACAGAGCATTCCACAAAAGTTGTCATTAGGTTTCCACGTAATGTAAAAACACATTGTACCAGCAAACCAAAATTGGTCCTGTGAAAGTTCCCAGAACATTAGTTAGGTTGCGGCAAATATTCTCATTACACAACAACTTTCACAGTTGTGCTGATGATTATACAATGTTTGTATAAAACGCCTGATGTTGCAATAACGTTCCCAGAACACATTTTGCGAGTTCAAGGTTCCCAGAACGTTTCGTTAGGTTTTAATGTTTCTTTTAGGGTGCAAAAAACATTTATCTTATATTAGAAGAGCATTCTCAGAACACATTTAGTCTGTCCTTTAAAGTCTCCAGGAATGTTTCATTAGGTTGTGGGAACAGTCTGGGGGGAACATTATGGGGACATCATAAAAGATGTGTTCCCAAAACACAATCACTGTCCAGTTGTGCGTATGATTCTACAATGTTTATTTTCAGGTGAAAAAAACAATCACCTGATGTTGTAAAAATGTTCCTAGAATACATTTAGTCTGTTCTTTACAAGTTCCTAGAATGTTTTATTAGGTTGTGGGAACAGTCTGGTGGGAACATTATGGGGTCATCATAAAAGATGTGTTCCCAAAACAGAAACACTGTCCAGCTGTGTGAATGATTCTGCAATGATTCTAATTTATTCCTAGAATGTTTCTTTAGGTTCTGGGAACATTGTGCGAATATGACAATAGATAGGTTCCCAAAACAATTAAACTGTCCAGTTGTGCTGACATTAAGATAATGTTTGTATCAGGGTGCACAATATTTCCTTTGATGTTGCAAGGATGTAGACAGAACAGCCTTACTGAGTTCTTTAAAAGTTCCCAGAACATTTAATTAGGTTGGTAGGTACAGTGTAGAATCATTGTAGAGTCATCCGCAGAACTGGACAGTTTTTCTGTTTTGGGAAAATATATTATGTGATGTTGCCACAATATTTCCACCAGACTGATCCCACGATCTAATTAAATGTTCTGGGAACCTTTAAAGAACAGATCAAATGTGCTCTAGGAACATTCTTGCAACATCTGGTGAATGTTTTAAACAAACATTCTAAAATGATCAGCACGACTGGACCATTTTTGTGTTATGTGAACATACATTTACCACGACCTAACAAATGTTCTGGGAACTTACACAGAACCAACTGTGTTGTCTCTAGCTGTGTCCGAAATGGCACTCTATTCCATATATAGTGCACTACTTTTGACCGGAGACAATATATTCCCTCTTTAGTCTACTACTTTTGTCCAGAGCCCATGGGTCTGGTCAAACTTAGTGCACTAAATAGGTGATAGACTGCTATTTGGGATGCAGCCTCTGTGTGTCCATGTGTCTGCGCAGAAGGTCGGGGTGGCTGAGTAGCCTCGTTGGCAGACCTTGATAAAAAGATATACCCTTCATCGTGACGGCATGCAGTTTGGACTGAGTTCAGGACGATGCTCACCCACCCACCCTCTCTCTCTCTCTCTCTCTCTCTCTCTCTCTCTCTCTGTCCCTCTTTCTCTCCTTCTCTCTTTCACTTTTATATCCCATCTCTCTCTGTCTCTCTACTTCTGTCACTCTTTATTTCTCTCTCTCTCATCCCCCCCTCTCAGTTTACTGACGTCAACTTGTGTGGGAGTCGTGCTTGTGCATGAAGCAATCTGGAAATGTGGTATGGCCCCAACGAAGTGGTGCATGATCTGTAATGTAATGCGGCTGTCCAGCACGGCCCATGGACACTGCCTTGACCAGACGGACAGAAGACACACACACACATACACACACACATACACACTATGTTTGCTTTCATTGTACAGAGAAAGTGAAACATAAAAAAAAAAAACAGAGGGTCCCCCATGGACTGTGTTGTCATGGCCAGAATTCATTTGAGGATCCTGGATGGAGAAAGAGGACAGAGGCCCGCCATACCATGGAGAAATGGTCCACACCGTGGAGAAATGGTCCACACCGTGGAGAAATGGTCCATACCGTGGAGAAATGGTCCACACCGTGGAGAAATGGTCCATACCGTGGAGAGATGGTCCACACCGTGGAGAAATGGTCCACACCGTGGATAAATGGTCCATACCGTGGATAAATGGTCCACACCGTGGAGAAATGTTCCAGACCTTGGAGAAATGGTCCATACCGTGGAGAAATGGTCCATACCGTGGAGAAATGGTCCATACCGTGGAGAAATGGTCCACACCGTGGATAAATGGTCCATACCGTGGAGAAATGGTCCATACCGTGGAGAAATGGTCCACACCGTGGATAAATGGTCCACACCGTGGAGAAATGGTCCATACCGTGGAGAGATGGTCCACACCGTGGAGAAATGGTCCACACCGTGGATAAATGGTCCATACCGTGGAGAAATGGTCCACACCGTGGAGAAATGGTCCACACCTTGGAGAAATGGTCCACACCGTGGAGAAATGGTCCACACCGTGGAGAAATGGTCCACACCGTGGAGAAATGGTCCACACCGTGGAGAAATGGTCCATACCGTGGAGAAATGGTCCATACCATGGAGAAATGGTCCATACCGTGGAGAAATGGTCCACACCGTGGATAAATGGTCCATACCGTGGAGAAATGGTCCATACCGTGGAGAGATGGTCCACACCGTGGAGAAATGGTCCACACCGTGGAGAAATGGTCCATACCGTGGAGAAATGGTCCATACCGTGGAGAAATGGTCCATACCGTGGAGAAATGGTCCACACCGTGGAGAAATGGTCCATAACGTGGAGAAATGGTCCACACCATGGAGAAATGGTCCACACCGTGGAGAAATGGTCCATACCGTGGAGAAATGGTCCATACCGTGGAGAAATGGTCTATGTACTATTAACATAAATTTGCTGTAATTTGCCGGATGCCCCGAAACTGTGCTCAGATGTATTAATGTGCAAAACTGCAGTATCACAAGATAATCAGCTACTGGAATATTGGTGTTTCTTTAGTTGTAAAGCAGAAGTTTGTGTAGTCTGTTCACTTATTTATGTGGCCGTTCTTCATCTTCAAAAGTGCAATTAATCCGCCTTTTAGAATGTATGTCAATGTTCATATCTTCTTGTTGGGTCCTTTCCAGTGGTTTGATGTCTTTTTAAGCTAGATAGGGTTGCCTATTCCTCCTGTTTCTCATATTCATCCTGTTCCTCCTATTCCTTCCTGTTTCTCCTATTCCTTCCTGTTTCTTCTATTCCTCCCGTTCCTCCTATTCCTTCCTGTTTCTCCTATTCCTCATGTTCCTCCTATTCCTCCTGTACATCCTGTTCCTCCTATTCCTCCTGTTCCTCCTATTCCTCATGTTCCTCCTATTCCTCCTGTACATCCTGTTCCTCCTATTCCTCCTGTTCCTCCTATTCCTCATGTTCCTCATGTTCCTCCTATTCCTCATGTTCCTCCTATTCCTCCTGTTCCTCCTATTCCTCCTGTTCCTCCTATTCCTCATGTTCCTCCTATTCCTCCTGTTCCTCATATTCCTCCTGTTCCTCCTATTCCTCATGTTCCTCCTGTTCCTCCTATTCCTACTGTTCCTCCTATTCCTCATGTTTCTCCTTTTCCTCATGTTTCTCCTATTCCTCCTGTTCTTCCTATTCCTTCCTGCTTCTCATATTCCTTCCTGTTTCTCCTATTCCTCCTGTTCTTCCTATAACTTCCTGTTTCTCCTATTCCTTCCTGTTTCTCCTACCCCCCCTGTTTGTCATATTCCTCCTATTTCTCATGTTTCTCCTATTCCTTCTTGTTTCTCCTACCCCTCCTGTTTGTCATATTCCTCCTATTTCTCATGTTTCTCCTATTTCTCCTATTCCTCCTGTTTCCCCTATACCTCCTATTTCTCCTATTCCTCCTGTTCCCCATATTCCTCCTGTTCCTCCAATTCCTAATGTTCCTGCTATTCCTCCTGTTCATCCTGTTTCTCCTATTCCTCCTGTTCCTCCTATTCCTCCTGTTCCTCCTGTTCCTCCTATTCCTCATGTTCCTCATGTTCCTCCTATTCCTCATGTTCCTCCTATTTCTCCTATTCCTCCTGTTTATCATATTCCTCCTATTTCTCATGTTCCTCCTATTCCTCCTGTTCGTCCTATTCCTCCTGTTCCTCATGTTCCTCCTGTTCCTCCTGTTCCTCATATTCCTCATGTTCCTCCTATTCCTCATGTTCCTCCTATTCCTCCTGTACATCCTGTTCCTCCTATTCCTCCTGTTCCTCCTATTCCTCATGTTCCTCCTATTCCTCATGTTCCTCCTATTCCTCCTGTTCCTCCTATTCCTCCTGTTCCTCCTATTCCTCATGTTCCTCCTATTCCTTATGTTCCTCCTATTCCTCATGTGCCTCCTATTCCTCATGTTCCTCCTGTTCGTCCTATTCCTCATGTTCCTCCTATTCCTCCTATTCCTACTGTTCCTCCTATTCCTCATGTTTCTCCTTTTCCTCATGTTCCTCCTAATCCTCATGTTCCTCCTATTCCTCCTGTTCCTCCTATTCCTCCTGTTCCTCCTATTCCTCATGTTCCTCCTATTCCTCATGTTCCTCCTATTCCTCATGTTTCTCCTGTTCCTCCTATTCTTCCGATTCCTCATGTTTCTCCTGTTCCTCCTATTCCTCCGATTCCTCCTGTTCCTCCTATTCCTCCTATTCCTCCTGTTCCTCCTGTTCCTCCTATTCCTCGTGTTCCTCATGTTCCTCCTATTCCTCATGTTCCTCCTATTCCTCCTATTTCTCCTATTCCTCCTGTTTATCATATTCCTCCTATTTCTCATGTTCCACCTATTCCTCATGTTCCTCCTATTCCTCCTGTTCCTCCTGTTCCTCCTATTCCTCATGTTCCTCATGTTCCTCCTATTCCTCATGTTCCTCCTATTTCTCCTATTCCTCCTGTTTATCATATTCCTCCTATTTCTCATGTTCCTCCTATTCCTCCTGTTCGTCCTATTCCTCCTGTTCCTCATGTTCCTCCTGTTCCTCCTGTTCCTCATATTCCTCATGTTCCTCCTATTCCTCATGTTCCTCCTATTCCTCCTGTACATCCTGTTCCTCCTATTCCTCCTGTTCCTCCTATTCCTCATGTTCCTCCTATTCCTCATGTTCCTCCTATTCCTCCTGTTCCTCCTATTCCTCCTGTTCCTCCTATTCCTCATGTTCCTCCTATTCCTCCTGTTCCTCCTATTCCTTATGTTCCTCCTATTCCTCATGTGCCTCCTATTCCTCATGTTCCTCCTGTTCCTCCTATTCCTCCGATTCCTCCTGTTCCTCCTATTCCTCATGTTCCTCCTATTCCTCCTGTTCCTCATATTCCTCCTGTTCCTCCTATTCCTCATGTTCCTCCTGTTCCTCCTATTCCTACTGTTCCTCCTATTCCTCATGTTCTCCTTTTCCTCATGTTCCTCCTAATCCTCATGTTCCTCCTATTCCTCCTGTTCCTCCTATTCCTCCTGTTCCTCCTATTCCTCATGTTCCTCCTATTCCTCATGTTCCTCCTATTCCTCATGTTCCTCTTATTCCTCATGTTTCTCCTGTTCCTCCTATTCTTCCGATTCCTCATGTTTCTCCTGTTCCTCCTATTCCTCCGATTCCTCCTGTTCCTCCTATTCCTCCTATTCCTCCTGTTCCTCCTGTTCCTCCTATTCCTCGTGTTCCTCATGTTCCTCATGTTCCTCCTATTCCTCCTGTTCCTCCTATTCCTCCTTTTCCTCCTATTCCTCATGTTCCTCCTATTCCTCATGTTCCTCCTATTCCTCATGTTCCTCCTATTCCTCATGTTCCTCCTATTCCTCCTATTTCTCCTATTCCTCCTGTTTATCATATTCCTCCTATTTCTCATGTTCCACCTATTCCTCATGTTCCTCCTATTCCTCCTGTTCCTCCTGTTCCTCCTATTCCTCATGTTCCTCATGTTCCTCCTATTCCTCATGTTCCTCCTATTTCTCCTATTCCTCCTGTTTATCATATTCCTCCTATTTCTCATGTTCCTCCTATTCCTCCTGTTCGTCCTATTCCTCCTGTTCCTCATGTTCCTCCTGTTCCTCCTGTTCCTCATATTCCTCATGTTCCTCCTATTCCTCATGTTCCTCCTATTCCTCCTGTACATCCTGTTCCTCCTATTCCTCCTGTTCCTCCTATTCCTCATGTTCCTCCTATTCCTCATGTTCCTCCTATTCCTCCTGTTCCTCCTATTCCTCCTGTTCCTCCTATTCCTCATGTTCCTCCTATTCCTCCTGTTCCTCCTATTCCTTATGTTCCTCCTATTCCTCATGTGCCTCCTATTCCTCATGTTCCTCCTGTTCCTCCTATTCCTCCTATTCCTCCTGTTCCTCCTATTCCTCATGTTCCTCCTATTCCTCCTGTTCCTCATATTCCTCCTGTTCCTCCTATTCCTCATGTTCCTCCTGTTCCTCCTATTCCTACTGTTCCTCCTATTCCTCATGTTCTCCTTTTCCTCATGTTCCTCCTAATCCTCATGTTCCTCCTATTCCTCCTGTTCCTCCTATTCCTCCTGTTCCTCCTATTCCTCATGTTCCTCCTATTCCTCATGTTCCTCCTATTCCTCATGTTCCTCCTATTCCTCATGTTTCTCCTGTTCCTCCTATTCTTCCGATTCCTCATGTTTCTCCTGTTCCTCCTATTCCTCCGATTCCTCCTGTTCCTCCTATTCCTCCTATTTCTCCTGTTCCTCCTGTTCCTCCTATTCCTCGTGTTCCTCATGTTCCTCCTATTCCTCATGTTCCTCCTATTCCTCCTATTTCTCCTATTCCTCCTGTTTATCATATTCCTCCTATTTCTCATGTTCCACCTATTCCTCATGTTCCTCCTATTCCTCCTGTACATCCTGTTCCTCCTATTCCTCCTGTTCCTCCTATTCCTCCTGTTCCTCCTATTCCTCCTGTTCCTCCTATTCCTCATGTTCCTCTTATTCCTCCTGTTCCTCCTATTCCTTATGTTCCTCCTATTCCTCATGTGCCTCCTATTCCTCATGTTCCTCCTGTTCCTCCTATTCCTCATGTTCCTCCTGTTCCTCCTATTCCTCATGTTCCTCCTATTCCTCCTGTTCCTCCTATTCCTCCTGTTCCTCCTATTCCTCATGTTCCTCCTATTCCTTATGTTCCTCCTATTCCTCATGTGCCTCCTATTCCTCATGTTCCTCCTGTTCCTCCTATTCCTCATGTTCCTCCTGTTCGTCCTATTCCTCATGTTCCTCCTATTCCTCCTATTCCTACTGTTCCTCCTATTCCTCATGTTTCTCCTTTTCCTCATGTTCCTCCTAATCCTCATGTTCCTCCTATTCCTCCTGTTCCTCCTATTCCTCCTGTTCCTCCTATTCCTCATGTTCCTCCTATTCCTCATGTTCCTCCTATTCCTCATGTTCCTCCTATTCCTCATGTTTCTCCTGTTCCTCCTATTCTTCCGATTCCTCATGTTTCTCCTGTTCCTCCTATTCCTCCGATTCCTCCTGTTCCTCCTATTCCTCCTATTCCTCCTGTTCCTCCTGTTCCTCCTATTCCTCGTGTTCCTCATGTTCCTCCTATTCCTCATGTTCCTCCTATTCCTCCTATTTCTCCTATTCCTCCTGTTTATCATATTCCTCCTATTTCTCATGTTCCACCTATTCCTCATGTTCCTCCTATTCCTCCTGTTCCTCCTGTTCCTCCTATTCCTCATGTTCCTCATGTTCCTCCTATTCCTCATGTTCCTCCTATTTCTCCTATTCCTCCTGTTTATCATATTCCTCCTATTTCTCATGTTCCTCCTATTCCTCCTGTTCGTCCTATTCCTCCTGTTCCTCATGTTCCTCCTGTTCCTCCTGTTCCTCATATTCCTCATGTTCCTCCTATTCCTCATGTTCCTCCTATTCCTCCTGTACATCCTGTTCCTCCTATTCCTCCTGTTCCTCCTATTCCTCATGTTCCTCCTATTCCTCATGTTCCTCCTATTCCTCCTGTTCCTCCTATTCCTCCTGTTCCTCCTATTCCTCATGTTCCTCCTATTCCTCCTGTTCCTCCTATTCCTTATGTTCCTCCTATTCCTCATGTGCCTCCTATTCCTCATGTTCCTCCTGTTCCTCCTATTCCTCCGATTCCTCCTGTTCCTCCTATTCCTCATGTTCCTCCTATTCCTCCTGTTCCTCATATTCCTCCTGTTCCTCCTATTCCTCATGTTCCTCCTGTTCCTCCTATTCCTACTGTTCCTCCTATTCCTCATGTTCTCCTTTTCCTCATGTTCCTCCTAATCCTCATGTTCCTCCTATTCCTCCTGTTCCTCCTATTCCTCCTGTTCCTCCTATTCCTCATGTTCCTCCTATTCCTCATGTTCCTCCTATTCCTCATGTTCCTCCTATTCCTCATGTTTCTCCTGTTCCTCCTATTCTTCCGATTCCTCATGTTTCTCCTGTTCCTCCTATTCCTCCGATTCCTCCTGTTCCTCCTATTCCTCCTATTCCTCCTGTTCCTCCTGTTCCTCCTATTCCTCGTGTTCCTCATGTTCCTCATTTTCCTCCTATTCCTCCTGTTCCTCCTATTCCTCCTGTTCCTCCTATTCCTCATGTTCCTCCTATTCCTCATGTTCCTCCTATTCCTCATGTTCCTCCTATTCCTCATGTTCCTCCTATTCCTCCTATTTCTCCTATTCCTCCTGTTTATCATATTCCTCCTATTTCTCATGTTCCACCTATTCCTCATGTTCCTCCTATTCCTCCTGTTCCTCCTGTTCCTCCTATTCCTCATGTTCCTCATGTTCCTCCTATTCCTCATGTTCCTCCTATTTCTCCTATTCCTCCTGTTTATCATATTCCTCCTATTTCTCATGTTCCTCCTATTCCTCCTGTTCGTCCTATTCCTCCTGTTCCTCATGTTCCTCCTGTTCCTCCTGTTCCTCATATTCCTCATGTTCCTCCTATTCCTCATGTTCCTCCTATTCCTCCTGTACATCCTGTTCCTCCTATTCCTCCTGTTCCTCCTATTCCTCATGTTCCTCCTATTCCTCATGTTCCTCCTATTCCTCCTGTTCCTCCTATTCCTCCTGTTCCTCCTATTCCTCATGTTCCTCCTATTCCTCCTGTTCCTCCTATTCCTTATGTTCCTCCTATTCCTCATGTGCCTCCTATTCCTCATGTTCCTCCTGTTCCTCCTATTCCTCCTATTCCTCCTGTTCCTCCTATTCCTCATGTTCCTCCTATTCCTCCTGTTCCTCATATTCCTCCTGTTCCTCCTATTCCTCATGTTCCTCCTGTTCCTCCTATTCCTACTGTTCCTCCTATTCCTCATGTTCTCCTTTTCCTCATGTTCCTCCTAATCCTCATGTTCCTCCTATTCCTCCTGTTCCTCCTATTCCTCCTGTTCCTCCTATTCCTCATGTTCCTCCTATTCCTCATGTTCCTCCTATTCCTCATGTTCCTCCTATTCCTCATGTTTCTCCTGTTCCTCCTATTCTTCCGATTCCTCATGTTTCTCCTGTTCCTCCTATTCCTCCGATTCCTCCTGTTCCTCCTATTCCTCCTATTCCTCCTGTTCCTCCTGTTCCTCCTATTCCTCGTGTTCCTCATGTTCCTCCTATTCCTCATGTTCCTCCTATTCCTCCTATTTCTCCTATTCCTCCTGTTTATCATATTCCTCCTATTTCTCATGTTCCACCTATTCCTCATGTTCCTCCTATTCCTCCTGTTCCTCCTGTTCCTCCTATTCCTCATGTTCCTCATGTTCCTCCTATTCCTCATGTTCCTCCTATTTCTCCTATTCCTCCTGTTTATCATATTCCTCCTATTTCTCATGTTCCTCCTATTCCTCCTGTTCGTCCTATTCCTCCTGTTCCTCATGTTCCTCCTGTTCCTCCTGTTCCTCATATTCCTCATGTTCCTCCTATTCCTCATGTTCCTCCTATTCCTCCTGTACATCCTGTTCCTCCTATTCCTCCTGTTCCTCCTATTCCTCATGTTCCTCCTATTCCTCATGTTCCTCCTATTCCTCCTGTTCCTCCTATTCCTCCTGTTCCTCCTATTCCTCATGTTCCTCCTATTCCTCCTGTTCCTCCTATTCCTCCTGTACATCCTGTTCCTCCTATTCCTCCTGTTCCTCCTATTCCTCATGTTCCTCCTATTCCTCATGTTCCTCCTATTCCTCCTGTTCCTCCTATTCCTCCTGTTCCTCCTATTCCTCATGTTCCTCCTATTCCTCCTGTTCCTCCTATTCCTTATGTTCCTCCTATTCCTCATGTGCCTCCTATTCCTCATGTTCCTCCTGTTCCTCCTATTCCTCCTATTCCTCCTGTTCCTCCTATTCCTCATGTTCCTCCTATTCCTCCTGTTCCTCATATTCCTCCTGTTCCTCCTATTCCTCATGTTCCTCCTGTTCCTCCTATTCCTACTGTTCCTCCTATTCCTCATGTTCTCCTTTTCCTCATGTTCCTCCTAATCCTCATGTTCCTCCTATTCCTCCTGTTCCTCCTATTCCTCCTGTTCCTCCTATTCCTCATGTTCCTCCTATTCCTCATGTTCCTCCTATTCCTCATGTTCCTCCTATTCCTCATGTTTCTCCTGTTCCTCCTATTCTTCCGATTCCTCATGTTTCTCCTGTTCCTCCTATTCCTCCGATTCCTCCTGTTCCTCCTATTCCTCCTATTCCTCCTGTTCCTCCTGTTCCTCCTATTCCTCGTGTTCCTCATGTTCCTCCTATTCCTCATGTTCCTCCTATTCCTCCTATTTCTCCTATTCCTCCTGTTTATCATATTCCTCCTATTTCTCATGTTCCACCTATTCCTCATGTTCCTCCTATTCCTCCTGTTCCTCCTGTTCCTCCTATTCCTCATGTTCCTCATGTTCCTCCTATTCCTCATGTTCCTCCTATTTCTCCTATTCCTCCTGTTTATCATATTCCTCCTATTTCTCATGTTCCTCCTATTCCTCCTGTTCGTCCTATTCCTCCTGTTCCTCATGTTCCTCCTGTTCCTCCTGTTCCTCATATTCCTCATGTTCCTCCTATTCCTCATGTTCCTCCTATTCCTCCTGTACATCCTGTTCCTCCTATTCCTCCTGTTCCTCCTATTCCTCATGTTCCTCCTATTCCTCATGTTCCTCCTATTCCTCCTGTTCCTCCTATTCCTCCTGTTCCTCCTATTCCTCATGTTCCTCATGTTCCTCCTATTCCTCATGTTCCTCCTATTCCTCCTGTTCCTCCTATTCCTCCTGTTCCTCCTATTCCTCATGTTCCTCCTATTCCTCCTGTTCCTCATATTCCTCCTGTTCCTCCTATTCCTCATGTTCCTCCTGTTCCTCCTATTCCTACTGTTCCTCCTATTCCTCATGTTTCTCCTTTTCCTCATGTTTCTCCTATTCCTCCTGTTCTTCCTATTCCTTCCTGCTTCTCATATTCCTTCCTGTTTCTCCTATTCCTCCTGTTCTTCCTATAACTTCCTGTTTCTCCTATTCCTTCCTGTTTCTCCTACCCCCCCTGTTTGTCATATTCCTCCTATTTCTCATGTTTCTCCTATTCCTTCTTGTTTCTCCTACCCCTCCTGTTTGTCATATTCCTCCTATTTCTCATGTTTCTCCTATTTCTCCTATTCCTCCTGTTTCCCCTATACCTCCTATTTCTCCTATTCCTCCTGTTCCCCATATTCCTCCTGTTCCTCCAATTCCTAATGTTCCTGCTATTCCTCCTGTTCATCCTGTTTCTCCTATTCCTCCTGTTCCTCCTATTCCTCCTGTTCCTCCTGTTCCTCCTATTCCTCATGTTCCTCATGTTCCTCCTATTCCTCATGTTCCTCCTATTTCTCCTATTCCTCCTGTTTATCATATTCCTCCTATTTCTCATGTTCCTCCTATTCCTCCTGTTCGTCCTATTCCTCCTGTTCCTCATGTTCCTCCTGTTCCTCCTGTTCCTCATATTCCTCATGTTCCTCCTATTCCTCATGTTCCTCCTATTCCTCCTGTACATCCTGTTCCTCCTATTCCTCCTGTTCCTCCTATTCCTCATGTTCCTCCTATTCCTCATGTTCCTCCTATTCCTCCTGTTCCTCCTATTCCTCCTGTTCCTCCTATTCCTCATGTTCCTCCTATTCCTTATGTTCCTCCTATTCCTCATGTGCCTCCTATTCCTCATGTTCCTCCTGTTCCTCCTATTCCTCATGTTCCTCCTGTTCGTCCTATTCCTCATGTTCCTCCTATTCCTCCTATTCCTACTGTTCCTCCTATTCCTCATGTTTCTCCTTTTCCTCATGTTCCTCCTAATCCTCATGTTCCTCCTATTCCTCCTGTTCCTCCTATTCCTCCTGTTCCTCCTATTCCTCATGTTCCTCCTATTCCTCATGTTCCTCCTATTCCTCATGTTTCTCCTGTTCCTCCTATTCTTCCGATTCCTCATGTTTCTCCTGTTCCTCCTATTCCTCCGATTCCTCCTGTTCCTCCTATTCCTCCTATTCCTCCTGTTCCTCCTGTTCCTCCTATTCCTCGTGTTCCTCATGTTCCTCCTATTCCTCATGTTCCTCCTATTCCTCCTATTTCTCCTATTCCTCCTGTTTATCATATTCCTCCTATTTCTCATGTTCCACCTATTCCTCATGTTCCTCCTATTCCTCCTGTTCCTCCTGTTCCTCCTATTCCTCATGTTCCTCATGTTCCTCCTATTCCTCATGTTCCTCCTATTTCTCCTATTCCTCCTGTTTATCATATTCCTCCTATTTCTCATGTTCCTCCTATTCCTCCTGTTCGTCCTATTCCTCCTGTTCCTCATGTTCCTCCTGTTCCTCCTGTTCCTCATATTCCTCATGTTCCTCCTATTCCTCATGTTCCTCCTATTCCTCCTGTACATCCTGTTCCTCCTATTCCTCCTGTTCCTCCTATTCCTCATGTTCCTCCTATTCCTCATGTTCCTCCTATTCCTCCTGTTCCTCCTATTCCTCCTGTTCCTCCTATTCCTCATGTTCCTCCTATTCCTCCTGTTCCTCCTATTCCTTATGTTCCTCCTATTCCTCATGTGCCTCCTATTCCTCATGTTCCTCCTGTTCCTCCTATTCCTCCGATTCCTCCTGTTCCTCCTATTCCTCATGTTCCTCCTATTCCTCCTGTTCCTCATATTCCTCCTGTTCCTCCTATTCCTCATGTTCCTCCTGTTCCTCCTATTCCTACTGTTCCTCCTATTCCTCATGTTCTCCTTTTCCTCATGTTCCTCCTAATCCTCATGTTCCTCCTATTCCTCCTGTTCCTCCTATTCCTCCTGTTCCTCCTATTCCTCATGTTCCTCCTATTCCTCATGTTCCTCCTATTCCTCATGTTCCTCTTATTCCTCATGTTTCTCCTGTTCCTCCTATTCTTCCGATTCCTCATGTTTCTCCTGTTCCTCCTATTCCTCCGATTCCTCCTGTTCCTCCTATTCCTCCTATTCCTCCTGTTCCTCCTGTTCCTCCTATTCCTCGTGTTCCTCATGTTCCTCATGTTCCTCCTATTCCTCCTGTTCCTCCTATTCCTCCTTTTCCTCCTATTCCTCATGTTCCTCCTATTCCTCATGTTCCTCCTATTCCTCATGTTCCTCCTATTCCTCATGTTCCTCCTATTCCTCCTATTTCTCCTATTCCTCCTGTTTATCATATTCCTCCTATTTCTCATGTTCCACCTATTCCTCATGTTCCTCCTATTCCTCCTGTTCCTCCTGTTCCTCCTATTCCTCATGTTCCTCATGTTCCTCCTATTCCTCATGTTCCTCCTATTTCTCCTATTCCTCCTGTTTATCATATTCCTCCTATTTCTCATGTTCCTCCTATTCCTCCTGTTCGTCCTATTCCTCCTGTTCCTCATGTTCCTCCTGTTCCTCCTGTTCCTCATATTCCTCATGTTCCTCCTATTCCTCATGTTCCTCCTATTCCTCCTGTACATCCTGTTCCTCCTATTCCTCCTGTTCCTCCTATTCCTCATGTTCCTCCTATTCCTCATGTTCCTCCTATTCCTCCTGTTCCTCCTATTCCTCCTGTTCCTCCTATTCCTCATGTTCCTCCTATTCCTCCTGTTCCTCCTATTCCTTATGTTCCTCCTATTCCTCATGTGCCTCCTATTCCTCATGTTCCTCCTGTTCCTCCTATTCCTCCTATTCCTCCTGTTCCTCCTATTCCTCATGTTCCTCCTATTCCTCCTGTTCCTCATATTCCTCCTGTTCCTCCTATTCCTCATGTTCCTCCTGTTCCTCCTATTCCTACTGTTCCTCCTATTCCTCATGTTCTCCTTTTCCTCATGTTCCTCCTAATCCTCATGTTCCTCCTATTCCTCCTGTTCCTCCTATTCCTCCTGTTCCTCCTATTCCTCATGTTCCTCCTATTCCTCATGTTCCTCCTATTCCTCATGTTCCTCCTATTCCTCATGTTTCTCCTGTTCCTCCTATTCTTCCGATTCCTCATGTTTCTCCTGTTCCTCCTATTCCTCCGATTCCTCCTGTTCCTCCTATTCCTCCTATTTCTCCTGTTCCTCCTGTTCCTCCTATTCCTCGTGTTCCTCATGTTCCTCCTATTCCTCATGTTCCTCCTATTCCTCCTATTTCTCCTATTCCTCCTGTTTATCATATTCCTCCTATTTCTCATGTTCCACCTATTCCTCATGTTCCTCCTATTCCTCCTGTACACCCTGTTCCTCCTATTCCTCCTGTTCCTCCTATTCCTCCTGTTCCTCCTATTCCTCCTGTTCCTCCTATTCCTCATGTTCCTCTTATTCCTCCTGTTCCTCCTATTCCTTATGTTCCTCCTATTCCTCATGTGCCTCCTATTCCTCATGTTCCTCCTGTTCCTCCTATTCCTCATGTTCCTCCTGTTCCTCCTATTCCTCATGTTCCTCCTATTCCTCCTGTTCCTCCTATTCCTCCTGTTCCTCCTATTCCTCATGTTCCTCCTATTCCTTATGTTCCTCCTATTCCTCATGTGCCTCCTATTCCTCATGTTCCTCCTGTTCCTCCTATTCCTCATGTTCCTCCTGTTCGTCCTATTCCTCATGTTCCTCCTATTCCTCCTATTCCTACTGTTCCTCCTATTCCTCATGTTTCTCCTTTTCCTCATGTTCCTCCTAATCCTCATGTTCCTCCTATTCCTCCTGTTCCTCCTATTCCTCCTGTTCCTCCTATTCCTCATGTTCCTCCTATTCCTCATGTTCCTCCTATTCCTCATGTTCCTCCTATTCCTCATGTTTCTCCTGTTCCTCCTATTCTTCCGATTCCTCATGTTTCTCCTGTTCCTCCTATTCCTCCGATTCCTCCTGTTCCTCCTATTCCTCCTATTCCTCCTGTTCCTCCTGTTCCTCCTATTCCTCGTGTTCCTCATGTTCCTCCTATTCCTCATGTTCCTCCTATTCCTCCTATTTCTCCTATTCCTCCTGTTTATCATATTCCTCCTATTTCTCATGTTCCACCTATTCCTCATGTTCCTCCTATTCCTCCTGTTCCTCCTGTTCCTCCTATTCCTCATGTTCCTCATGTTCCTCCTATTCCTCATGTTCCTCCTATTTCTCCTATTCCTCCTGTTTATCATATTCCTCCTATTTCTCATGTTCCTCCTATTCCTCCTGTTCGTCCTATTCCTCCTGTTCCTCATGTTCCTCCTGTTCCTCCTGTTCCTCATATTCCTCATGTTCCTCCTATTCCTCATGTTCCTCCTATTCCTCCTGTACATCCTGTTCCTCCTATTCCTCCTGTTCCTCCTATTCCTCATGTTCCTCCTATTCCTCATGTTCCTCCTATTCCTCCTGTTCCTCCTATTCCTCCTGTTCCTCCTATTCCTCATGTTCCTCCTATTCCTCCTGTTCCTCCTATTCCTTATGTTCCTCCTATTCCTCATGTGCCTCCTATTCCTCATGTTCCTCCTGTTCCTCCTATTCCTCCGATTCCTCCTGTTCCTCCTATTCCTCATGTTCCTCCTATTCCTCCTGTTCCTCATATTCCTCCTGTTCCTCCTATTCCTCATGTTCCTCCTGTTCCTCCTATTCCTACTGTTCCTCCTATTCCTCATGTTCTCCTTTTCCTCATGTTCCTCCTAATCCTCATGTTCCTCCTATTCCTCCTGTTCCTCCTATTCCTCCTGTTCCTCCTATTCCTCATGTTCCTCCTATTCCTCATGTTCCTCCTATTCCTCATGTTCCTCCTATTCCTCATGTTTCTCCTGTTCCTCCTATTCTTCCGATTCCTCATGTTTCTCCTGTTCCTCCTATTCCTCCGATTCCTCCTGTTCCTCCTATTCCTCCTATTCCTCCTGTTCCTCCTGTTCCTCCTATTCCTCGTGTTCCTCATGTTCCTCATTTTCCTCCTATTCCTCCTGTTCCTCCTATTCCTCCTGTTCCTCCTATTCCTCATGTTCCTCCTATTCCTCATGTTCCTCCTATTCCTCATGTTCCTCCTATTCCTCATGTTCCTCCTATTCCTCCTATTTCTCCTATTCCTCCTGTTTATCATATTCCTCCTATTTCTCATGTTCCACCTATTCCTCATGTTCCTCCTATTCCTCCTGTTCCTCATGTTCCTCCTATTCCTCATGTTCCTCATGTTCCTCCTATTCCTCATGTTCCTCCTATTTCTCCTATTCCTCCTGTTTATCATATTCCTCCTATTTCTCATGTTCCTCCTATTCCTCCTGTTCGTCCTATTCCTCCTGTTCCTCATGTTCCTCCTGTTCCTCCTGTTCCTCATATTCCTCATGTTCCTCCTATTCCTCATGTTCCTCCTATTCCTCCTGTACATCCTGTTCCTCCTATTCCTCCTGTTCCTCCTATTCCTCATGTTCCTCCTATTCCTCATGTTCCTCCTATTCCTCCTGTTCCTCCTATTCCTCCTGTTCCTCCTATTCCTCATGTTCCTCCTATTCCTCCTGTTCCTCCTATTCCTTATGTTCCTCCTATTCCTCATGTGCCTCCTATTCCTCATGTTCCTCCTGTTCCTCCTATTCCTCCTATTCCTCCTGTTCCTCCTATTCCTCATGTTCCTCCTATTCCTCCTGTTCCTCATATTCCTCCTGTTCCTCCTATTCCTCATGTTCCTCCTGTTCCTCCTATTCCTACTGTTCCTCCTATTCCTCATGTTCTCCTTTTCCTCATGTTCCTCCTAATCCTCATGTTCCTCCTATTCCTCCTGTTCCTCCTATTCCTCCTGTTCCTCCTATTCCTCATGTTCCTCCTATTCCTCATGTTCCTCCTATTCCTCATGTTCCTCCTATTCCTCATGTTTCTCCTGTTCCTCCTATTCTTCCGATTCCTCATGTTTCTCCTGTTCCTCCTATTCCTCCGATTCCTCCTGTTCCTCCTATTCCTCCTATTCCTCCTGTTCCTCCTGTTCCTCCTATTCCTCGTGTTCCTCATGTTCCTCCTATTCCTCATGTTCCTCCTATTCCTCCTATTTCTCCTATTCCTCCTGTTTATCATATTCCTCCTATTTCTCATGTTCCACCTATTCCTCATGTTCCTCCTATTCCTCCTGTTCCTCCTGTTCCTCCTATTCCTCATGTTCCTCATGTTCCTCCTATTCCTCATGTTCCTCCTATTTCTCCTATTCCTCCTGTTTATCATATTCCTCCTATTTCTCATGTTCCTCCTATTCCTCCTGTTCGTCCTATTCCTCCTGTTCCTCATGTTCCTGCTGTTCCTCCTGTTCCTCATATTCCTCATGTTCCTCCTATTCCTCATGTTCCTCCTATTCCTCCTGTACATCCTGTTCCTCCTATTCCTCCTGTTCCTCCTATTCCTCATGTTCCTCCTATTCCTCATGTTCCTCCTATTCCTCCTGTTCCTCCTATTCCTCCTGTTCCTCCTATTCCTCATGTTCCTCCTATTCCTCCTGTTCCTCCTATTCCTTATGTTCCTCCTATTCCTCATGTGCCTCCTATTCCTCATGTTCCTCCTGTTCCTCCTATTCCTCCGATTCCTCCTGTTCCTCCTATTCCTCATGTTCCTCCTATTCCTCCTGTTCCTCATATTCCTCCTGTTCCTCCTATTCCTCATGTTCCTCCTGTTCCTCCTATTCCTACTGTTCCTCCTATTCCTCATGTTCTCCTTTTCCTCATGTTCCTCCTAATCCTCATGTTCCTCCTATTCCTCCTGTTCCTCCTATTCCTCCTGTTCCTCCTATTCCTCATGTTCCTCCTATTCCTCATGTTCCTCCTATTCCTCATGTTCCTCTTATTCCTCATGTTTCTCCTGTTCCTCCTATTCTTCCGATTCCTCATGTTTCTCCTGTTCCTCCTATTCCTCCGATTCCTCCTGTTCCTCCTATTCCTCCTATTCCTCCTGTTCCTCCTGTTCCTCCTATTCCTCGTGTTCCTCATGTTCCTCATGTTCCTCCTATTCCTCCTGTTCCTCCTATTCCTCCTGTTCCTCCTATTCCTCATGTTCCTCCTATTCCTCATGTTCCTCCTATTCCTCATGTTCCTCCTATTCCTCATGTTCCTCCTATTCCTCCTATTTCTCCTATTCCTCCTGTTTATCATATTCCTCCTATTTCTCATGTTCCACCTATTCCTCATGTTCCTCCTATTCCTCCTGTTCCTCCTGTTCCTCCTATTCCTCATGTTCCTCATGTTCCTCCTATTCCTCATGTTCCTCCTATTTCTCCTATTCCTCCTGTTTATCATATTCCTCCTATTTCTCATGTTCCTCCTATTCCTCCTGTTCGTCCTATTCCTCCTGTTCCTCATGTTCCTCCTGTTCCTCCTGTTCCTCATATTCCTCATGTTCCTCCTATTCCTCATGTTCCTCCTATTCCTCCTGTACATCCTGTTCCTCCTATTCCTCCTGTTCCTCCTATTCCTCATGTTCCTCCTATTCCTCATGTTCCTCCTATTCCTCCTGTTCCTCCTATTCCTCCTGTTCCTCCTATTCCTCATGTTCCTCCTATTCCTCCTGTTCCTCCTATTCCTTATGTTCCTCCTATTCCTCATGTGCCTCCTATTCCTCATGTTCCTCCTGTTCCTCCTATTCCTCCTATTCCTCCTGTTCCTCCTATTCCTCATGTTCCTCCTATTCCTCCTGTTCCTCATATTCCTCCTGTTCCTCCTATTCCTCATGTTCCTCCTGTTCCTCCTATTCCTACTGTTCCTCCTATTCCTCATGTTCTCCTTTTCCTCATGTTCCTCCTAATCCTCATGTTCCTCCTATTCCTCCTGTTCCTCCTATTCCTCCTGTTCCTCCTATTCCTCATGTTCCTCCTATTCCTCATGTTCCTCCTATTCCTCATGTTCCTCCTATTCCTCATGTTTCTCCTGTTCCTCCTATTCTTCCGATTCCTCATGTTTCTCCTGTTCCTCCTATTCCTCCGATTCCTCCTGTTCCTCCTATTCCTCCTATTTCTCCTGTTCCTCCTGTTCCTCCTATTCCTCGTGTTCCTCATGTTCCTCCTATTCCTCATGTTCCTCCTATTCCTCCTATTTCTCCTATTCCTCCTGTTTATCATATTCCTCCTATTTCTCATGTTCCACCTATTCCTCATGTTCCTCCTATTCCTCCTGTACATCCTGTTCCTCCTATTCCTCCTGTTCCTCCTATTCCTCCTGTTCCTCCTATTCCTCCTGTTCCTCCTATTCCTCATGTTCCTCTTATTCCTCCTGTTCCTCCTATTCCTTATGTTCCTCCTATTCCTCATGTGCCTCCTATTCCTCATGTTCCTCCTGTTCCTCCTATTCCTCATGTTCCTCCTGTTCCTCCTATTCCTCATGTTCCTCCTATTCCTCCTGTTCCTCCTATTCCTCCTGTTCCTCCTATTCCTCATGTTCCTCCTATTCCTTATGTTCCTCCTATTCCTCATGTGCCTCCTATTCCTCATGTTCCTCCTGTTCCTCCTATTCCTCATGTTCCTCCTGTTCGTCCTATTCCTCATGTTCCTCCTATTCCTCCTATTCCTACTGTTCCTCCTATTCCTCATGTTTCTCCTTTTCCTCATGTTCCTCCTAATCCTCATGTTCCTCCTATTCCTCCTGTTCCTCCTGTTCCTCCTGTTCCTCCTATTCCTCATGTTCCTCCTATTCCTCATGTTCCTCCTATTCCTCATGTTCCTCCTATTCCTCATGTTTCTCCTGTTCCTCCTATTCTTCCGATTCCTCATGTTTCTCCTGTTCCTCCTATTCCTCCGATTCCTCCTGTTCCTCCTATTCCTCCTATTCCTCCTGTTCCTCCTGTTCCTCCTATTCCTCGTGTTCCTCATGTTCCTCCTATTCCTCATGTTCCTCCTATTCCTCCTATTTCTCCTATTCCTCCTGTTTATCATATTCCTCCTATTTCTCATGTTCCACCTATTCCTCATGTTCCTCCTATTCCTCCTGTTCCTCCTGTTCCTCCTATTCCTCATGTTCCTCATGTTCCTCCTATTCCTCATGTTCCTCCTATTTCTCCTATTCCTCCTGTTTATCATATTCCTCCTATTTCTCATGTTCCTCCTATTCCTCCTGTTCGTCCTATTCCTCCTGTTCCTCATGTTCCTCCTGTTCCTCCTGTTCCTCATATTCCTCATGTTCCTCCTATTCCTCATGTTCCTCCTATTCCTCCTGTACATCCTGTTCCTCCTATTCCTCCTGTTCCTCCTATTCCTCATGTTCCTCCTATTCCTCATGTTCCTCCTATTCCTCCTGTTCCTCCTATTCCTCCTGTTCCTCCTATTCCTCATGTTCCTCCTATTCCTCCTGTTCCTCCTATTCCTTATGTTCCTCCTATTCCTCATGTGCCTCCTATTCCTCATGTTCCTCCTGTTCCTCCTATTCCTCCGATTCCTCCTGTTCCTCCTATTCCTCATGTTCCTCCTATTCCTCCTGTTCCTCATATTCCTCCTGTTCCTCCTATTCCTCATGTTCCTCCTGTTCCTCCTATTCCTACTGTTCCTCCTATTCCTCATGTTCTCCTTTTCCTCATGTTCCTCCTAATCCTCATGTTCCTCCTATTCCTCCTGTTCCTCCTATTCCTCCTGTTCCTCCTATTCCTCATGTTCCTCCTATTCCTCATGTTCCTCCTATTCCTCATGTTCCTCCTATTCCTCATGTTTCTCCTGTTCCTCCTATTCTTCCGATTCCTCATGTTTCTCCTGTTCCTCCTATTCCTCCGATTCCTCCTGTTCCTCCTATTCCTCCTATTCCTCCTGTTCCTCCTGTTCCTCCTATTCCTCGTGTTCCTCATGTTCCTCATTTTCCTCCTATTCCTCCTGTTCCTCCTATTCCTCCTGTTCCTCCTATTCCTCATGTTCCTCCTATTCCTCATGTTCCTCCTATTCCTCATGTTCCTCCTATTCCTCATGTTCCTCCTATTCCTCCTATTTCTCCTATTCCTCCTGTTTATCATATTCCTCCTATTTCTCATGTTCCACCTATTCCTCATGTTCCTCCTATTCCTCCTGTTCCTCCTGTTCCTCCTATTCCTCATGTTCCTCATGTTCCTCCTATTCCTCATGTTCCTCCTATTTCTCCTATTCCTCCTGTTTATCATATTCCTCCTATTTCTCATGTTCCTCCTATTCCTCCTGTTCGTCCTATTCCTCCTGTTCCTCATGTTCCTCCTGTTCCTCCTGTTCCTCATATTCCTCATGTTCCTCCTATTCCTCATGTTCCTCCTATTCCTCCTGTACATCCTGTTCCTCCTATTCCTCCTGTTCCTCCTATTCCTCATGTTCCTCCTATTCCTCATGTTCCTCCTATTCCTCCTGTTCCTCCTATTCCTCCTGTTCCTCCTATTCCTCATGTTCCTCCTATTCCTCCTGTTCCTCCTATTCCTTATGTTCCTCCTATTCCTCATGTGCCTCCTATTCCTCATGTTCCTCCTGTTCCTCCTATTCCTCCTATTCCTCCTGTTCCTCCTATTCCTCATGTTCCTCCTATTCCTCCTGTTCCTCATATTCCTCCTGTTCCTCCTATTCCTCATGTTCCTCCTGTTCCTCCTATTCCTACTGTTCCTCCTATTCCTCATGTTCTCCTTTTCCTCATGTTCCTCCTAATCCTCATGTTCCTCCTATTCCTCCTGTTCCTCCTATTCCTCCTGTTCCTCCTATTCCTCATGTTCCTCCTATTCCTCATGTTCCTCCTATTCCTCATGTTCCTCCTATTCCTCATGTTTCTCCTGTTCCTCCTATTCTTCCGATTCCTCATGTTTCTCCTGTTCCTCCTAT
Organism: Oncorhynchus mykiss; assembly: GCF_057628025.1. Lineage (NCBI taxonomy): Eukaryota > Metazoa > Chordata > Actinopteri > Salmoniformes > Salmonidae > Oncorhynchus > Oncorhynchus mykiss. The sequence continues at coordinate 15,769,924 of NC_143026.1, read as the reverse complement.
TCCTCCGATTCCTCCTGTTCCTCCTATTCCTCCTATTCCTCCTGTTCCTCCTGTTCCTCCTATTCCTCGTGTTCCTCATGTTCCTCCTATTCCTCATGTTCCTCCTATTCCTCCTATTTCTCCTATTCCTCCTGTTTATCATATTCCTCCTATTTCTCATGTTCCACCTATTCCTCATGTTCCTCCTATTCCTCCTGTTCCTCCTGTTCCTCCTATTCCTCCTGTTCCTCATGTTCCTCCTATTCCTCATGTTCCTCCTATTTCTCCTATTCCTCCTGTTTATCATATTCCTCCTATTTCTCATGTTCCTCCTATTCCTCCTGTTCGTCCTATTCCTCCTGTTCCTCATGTTCCTCCTGTTCCTCCTGTTCCTCATATTCCTCATGTTCCTCCTATTCCTCATGTTCCTCCTATTCCTCCTGTACATCCTGTTCCTCCTATTCCTCCTGTTCCTCCTATTCCTCATGTTCCTCCTATTCCTCATGTTCCTCCTATTCCTCCTGTTCCTCCTATTCCTCCTGTTCCTCCTATTCCTCATGTTCCTCCTATTCCTCCTGTTCCTCCTATTCCTTATGTTCCTCCTATTCCTCATGTGCCTCCTATTCCTCATGTTCCTCCTGTTCCTCCTATTCCTCCTATTCCTCCTGTTCCTCCTATTCCTCATGTTCCTCCTATTCCTCCTGTTCCTCATATTCCTCCTGTTCCTCCTATTCCTCATGTTCCTCCTGTTCCTCCTATTCCTACTGTTCCTCCTATTCCTCATGTTCTCCTTTTCCTAATGTTCCTCCTAATCCTCATGTTCCTCCTATTCCTCCTGTTCCTCCTATTCCTCCTGTTCCTCCTATTCCTCATGTTCCTCCTATTCCTCATGTTCCTCCTATTCCTCATGTTCCTCCTATTCCTCATGTTTCTCCTGTTCCTCCTATTCTTCCGATTCCTCATGTTTCTCCTGTTCCTCCTATTCCTCCGATTCCTCCTGTTCCTCCTATTCCTCCTATTCCTCCTGTTCCTCCTGTTCCTCCTATTCCTCGTGTTCCTCATGTTCCTCCTATTCCTCATGTTCCTCCTATTCCTCCTATTTCTCCTATTCCTCCTGTTTATCATATTCCTCCTATTTCTCATGTTCCACCTATTCCTCATGTTCCTCCTATTCCTCCTGTTCCTCCTGTTCCTCCTATTCCTCATGTTCCTCATGTTCCTCCTATTCCTCATGTTCCTCCTATTTCTCCTATTCCTCCTGTTTATCATATTCCTCCTATTTCTCATGTTCCTCCTATTCCTCCTGTTCGTCCTATTCCTCCTGTTCCTCATGTTCCTCCTGTTCCTCCTGTTCCTCATATTCCTCATGTTCCTCCTATTCCTCATGTTCCTCCTATTCCTCCTGTACATCCTGTTCCTCCTATTCCTCCTGTTCCTCCTATTCCTCATGTTCCTCCTATTCCTCATGTTCCTCCTATTCCTCCTGTTCCTCCTATTCCTCCTGTTCCTCCTATTCCTCATGTTCCTCCTATTCCTCCTGTTCCTCCTATTCCTTACGTTCCTCCTATTCCTCATGTGCCTCCTATTCCTCATGTTCCTCCTGTTCCTCCTATTCCTCCGATTCCTCCTGTTCCTCCTATTCCTCATGTTCCTCCTATTCCTCCTGTTCCTCATATTCCTCCTGTTCCTCCTATTCCTCATGTTCCTCCTGTTCCTCCTATTCCTACTGTTCCTCCTATTCCTCATGTTCTCCTTTTCCTCATGTTCCTCCTAATCCTCATGTTCCTCCTATTCCTCCTGTTCCTCCTATTCCTCCTGTTCCTCCTATTCCTCATGTTCCTCCTATTCCTCATGTTCCTCCTATTCCTCATGTTCCTCCTATTCCTCATGTTTCTCCTGTTCCTCCTATTCTTCCGATTCCTCATGTTTCTCCTGTTCCTCCTATTCCTCCGATTCCTCCTGTTCCTCCTATTCCTCCTATTCCTCCTGTTCCTCCTGTTCCTCCTATTCCTCGTGTTCCTCATGTTCCTCATTTTCCTCCTATTCCTCCTGTTCCTCCTATTCCTCCTGTTCCTCCTATTCCTCATGTTCCTCCTATTCCTCATGTTCCTCCTATTCCTCATGTTCCTCCTATTCCTCATGTTCCTCCTATTCCTCCTATTTCTCCTATTCCTCCTGTTTATCATATTTCTCATGTTCCACCTATTCCTCATGTTCCTCCTATTCCTCCTGTTCCTCCTGTTCCTCCTATTCCTCATGTTCCTCATGTTCCTCCTATTCCTCATGTTCCTCCTATTTCTCCTATTCCTCCTGTTTATCATATTCCTCCTATTTCTCATGTTCCTCCTATTCCTCCTGTTCGTCCTATTCCTCCTGTTCCTCATGTTCCTCCTGTTCCTCCTGTTCCTCATATTCCTCATGTTCCTCCTATTCCTCATGTTCCTCCTATTCCTCCTGTACATCCTGTTCCTCCTATTCCTCCTGTTCCTCCTATTCCTCATGTTCCTCCTATTCCTCATGTTCCTCCTATTCCTCCTGTTCCTTCTATTCCTCCTGTTCCTCCTATTCCTCATGTTCCTCCTATTCCTCCTGTTCCTCCTATTCCTTATGTTCCTCCTATTCCTCATGTGCCTCCTATTCCTCATGTTCCTCCTGTTCCTCCTATTCCTCCTATTCCTCCTGTTCCTCCTATTCCTCATGTTCCTCATATTCCTCCTGTTCCTCATATTCCTCCTGTTCCTCCTATTCCTCATGTTCCTCCTGTTCCTCCTATTCCTACTGTTCCTCCTATTCCTCATGTTCTCCTTTTCCTCATGTTCCTCCTAATCCTCATGTTCCTCCTATTCCTCCTGTTCCTCCTATTCCTCATGTTCCTCCTATTCCTCATGTTCCTCCTATTCCTCATGTTCCTCCTATTCCTCATGTTTCTCCTGTTCCTCCTATTCTTCCGATTCCTCATGTTTCTCCTGTTACTCCTATTCCTCCGATTCCTCCTGTTCCTCCTATTCCTCCTATTCCTCCTGTTCCTCCTGTTCCTCCTATTCCTCGTGTTCCTCATGTTCCTCCTATTCCTCATGTTCCTCCTATTCCTCCTATTTCTCCTATTCCTCCTGTTTATCATATTCCTCCTATTTCTCATGTTCCACCTATTCCTCATGTTCCTCCTATTCCTCCTGTACATCCTGTTCCTCCTATTCCTCCTGTTCCTCCTATTCCTCCTGTTCCTCCTATTCCTCCTGTTCCTCCTATTCCTCATGTTCCTCTTATTCCTCCTGTTCCTCCTATTCCTTATGTTCCTCCTATTCCTCATGTGCCTCCTATTCCTCATGTTCCTCCTGTTCCTCCTATTCCTCATGTTCCTCCTGTTCCTCCTATTCCTCATGTTCCTCCTATTCCTCCTGTTCCTCATATTCCTCCTGTTCCTCCTATTCCTCCTGTTCCTCCTGTTCCTCCTATTTCTCCTGTTCCTCCTATTCCTCATGTTTCTCCTTTTCCTCATGTTCCTCCTAATCCTCATGTTCATCCTATTCCTCCTGTTCCTCCTATTCATCCTGTTCCTCCTATTCCTCATGTACCTCCTATTCCTCATGTTCCTCCTATTCCTCATGTTTCTCCTGTTCCTCCTATTCCTCAGATTCCTCATGTTTCTCCTGTTCCTCCTATTCCTCCGATTCCTCCTATTCCTCCTATTCCTCCTATTCCTCCTGTTCCTACTGTTCCTCCTATTCCTCCTGTTCCTCATATTCCTCCTGTTCCTCCTGTTCCTCCTATTTCTCCTGTTCCTCCTATTCCTCATGTTTCTCCTTTTCCTCATGTTCCTCCTAATCCTCATGTTCATCCTATTCCTCCTGTTCCTCCTATTCATCCTGTTCCTCCTATTCCTCATGTTCCTCCTATTCCTCATGTTTCTCCTCTTCCTCCTATTCCTCCGATTCCTCATGTTTCTCCTGTTCCTCCTATTCCTCCGATTCCTCCTATTCCTCCTGTTCCTACTGTTCCTCCTATTCCTCATGTTCCTCATGTTCCTCATATTCCTCACGTTCCTCATATTCCTCATGTTCCTCCTATTCCCCCTGTTCCTCCTATTCCTCCTGTTCCTCCTATTCCTCATGTTCCTCCTATTCCTCCTGTTCCTCCTATTCCTTATGTTCCTCCTATTCCTCATGTGCCTCATATTCCTCATGTTCCTCCTGTTCCTCCTATTCCTCATGTTCCTCCTGTTCCTCCTATTCCTCATGTTCCTCCTATTCCTCCTGTTCCTGATATTCCTCCCGTTCCTCCTGTTCCTCCTATTCCTCATGTTCCTCCTATTCCTCCTGTTCCTCCTATTCCTTATGTTCCTCCTATTCATCCTGTTCCTCCTATTCCTCATGTTCCTCCTATTCCTCATGTTCCTCCTATTCCTCATGTTTCTCCTGTTCCTCCTATTCCTCCAATTCCTCCTATTTCTCCTGTTCCTCCTATTCCTCCTGTACATCCTGTTCCTCCTATTCCTCCTGTTCCTCCTATTCCTCCTGTTCCTCATATTCCTCCTGTTCCTCCTATTCTTCATGTTCCTCCTGTTCCTCCTATTCCTACTGTTCCTCCTATTCCTCATGTTTCTCCTTTTCCTCATGTTTCTCCTATTCCTCCTGTTCTTCCTATTCCTTCCTGTTTCTCATATTCCTTCCTGTTTCTCCTATTCCTCCTGTTCTTCCTATAACTTCCTGTTTCTCCTATTCCTTCCTGTTTCTCCTACCCCCCCTGTTTGTCATATTCCTCCTATTTCTCATGTTTCTCCTATTCCTTCTTGTTTCTCCTACCCCTCCTGTTTGTCATATTCCTCCTATTTCTCATGTTTCTCCTATTTCTCATGTTCCTCCTGTTCCTCCTATTCCTCATGTTCCTCCTGTTCCTCCTATTCCTCATGTTCCTCCTATTCCTCCTGTTCCTGATATTCCTCCCGTTCCTCCTGTTCCTCCTATTCCTCATGTTCCTCCTATTCCTCCTGTTCCTCCTATTCCTTATGTTCCTCCTATTCATCCTGTTCCTCCTATTCCTCATGTTCCTCCTATTCCTCATGTTCCTCCTATTCCTCATGTTTCTCCTGTTCCTCCTATTCCTCCAATTCCTCCTATTTCTCCTGTTCCTCCTATTCCTCCTGTACATCCTGTTCCTCCTATTCCTCCTGTTCCTCCTATTCCTCATGTTCCTCCTATTCCTCCTGTTCCTCATATTCCTCCTGTTCCTCCTATTCCTCATGTTCCTCCTATTCCTCCTGTTCCTCCTATTCCTTATGTTCCTCCTATTCCTCATGTGCCTCATATTCCTCATGTTCCTCCTGTTCCTCCTATTCCTCATGTTCCTCCTGTTCCTCCTATTCCTCATGTTCCTCCTATTCCTCCTGTTCCTGATATTCCTCCCGTTCCTCCTGTTCCTCCTATTCCTCATGTTCCTCCTATTCCTCCTGTTCCTCCTATTCCTTATGTTCCTCCTATTCATCCTGTTCCTCCTATTCCTCATGTTCCTCCTATTCCTCATGTTCCTCCTATTCCTCATGTTTCTCCTGTTCCTCCTATTCCTCCAATTCCTCCTATTTCTCCTGTTCCTCCTATTCCTCCTGTACATCCTGTTCCTCCTATTCCTCCTGTTCCTCCTATTCCTCATGTTCCTCCTATTCCTCCTGTTCCTCATATTCCTCCTGTTCCTCCTATTCTTCATGTTCCTCCTGTTCCTCCTATTCCTACTGTTCCTCCTATTCCTCATGTTTCTCCTTTTCCTCATGTTTCTCCTATTCCTCCTGTTCTTCCTATTCCTTCCTGTTTCTCATATTCCTTCCTGTTTCTCCTATTCCTCCTGTTCTTCCTATAACTTCCTGTTTCTCCTATTCCTTCCTGTTTCTCCTACCCCCCCTGTTTGTCATATTCCTCCTATTTCTCATGTTTCTCCTATTCCTTCTTGTTTCTCCTACCCCTCCTGTTTGTCATATTCCTCCTATTTCTCATGTTTCTCCTATTTCTCATGTTCCTCCTGTTCCTCCTATTCCTCATGTTCCTCCTGTTCCTCCTATTCCTCATGTTCCTCCTATTCCTCCTGTTCCTGATATTCCTCCCGTTCCTCCTGTTCCTCCTATTCCTCATGTTCCTCCTATTCCTCCTGTTCCTCCTATTCCTTATGTTCCTCCTATTCATCCTGTTCCTCCTATTCCTCATGTTCCTCCTATTCCTCATGTTCCTCCTATTCCTCATGTTTCTCCTGTTCCTCCTATTCCTCCAATTCCTCCTATTTCTCCTGTTCCTCCTATTCCTCCTGTACATCCTGTTCCTCCTATTCCTCCTGTTCCTCCTATTCCTCATGTTCCTCCTATTCCTCCTGTTCCTCATATTCCTCCTGTTCCTCCTATTCTTCATGTTCCTCCTGTTCCTCCTATTCCTACTGTTCCTCCTATTCCTCATGTTTCTCCTTTTCCTCATGTTTCTCCTATTCCTCCTGTTCTTCCTATTCCTTCCTGTTTCTCATATTCCTTCCTGTTTCTCCTATTCCTCCTGTTCTTCCTATAACTTCCTGTTTCTCCTATTCCTTCCTGTTTCTCCTACCCCCCCTGTTTGTCATATTCCTCCTATTTCTCATGTTTCTCCTATTCCTTCTTGTTTCTCCTACCCCTCCTGTTTGTCATATTCCTCCTATTTCTCATGTTTCTCCTATTTCTCCTATTCCTTCTATTCCTCCTATTTCTCCTATTCCTCCTGTTTCCCCTATACCTCCTATTTCTCCTATTCCTCCTGTTCCCCATATTCCTCCTGTTCCTCCAATTCCTAATGTTCCTGCTATTCCTCCTGTTCATCCTGTTTCTCCTATTCCTCCTGTTCCTCCTATTCCTCCTGTTCCTCCTGTTCCTCCTATTCCTCATGTTCCTCATGTTCCTCCTATTCCTCATGTTCCTCCTATTTCTCCTATTCCTCCTGTTTATCATATTCCTCCTATTTCTCATGTTCCTCCTATTCCTCCTGTTCGTCCTATTCCTCCTGTTCCTCATGTTCCTCCTGTTCCTCCTGTTCCTCATATTCCTCATGTTCCTCCTATTCCTCATGTTCCTCCTATTCCTCCTGTACATCCTGTTCCTCCTATTCCTCCTGTTCCTCCTATTCCTCATGTTCCTCCTATTCCTCATGTTCCTCCTATTCCTCCTGTTCCTCCTATTCCTCCTGTTCCTCCTATTCCTCATGTTCCTCCTATTCCTCCTGTTCCTCCTATTCCTTATGTTCCTCCTATTCCTCATGTGCCTCCTATTCCTCATGTTCCTCCTGTTCCTCCTATTCCTCATGTTCCTCCTATTCCTCCTATTCCTCATGTTTCTCCTTTTCCTCATGTTCCTCCTAATCCTCATGTTCATCCTATTCCTCCTGTTCCTCCTATTCATCCTGTTCCTCCTATTCCTCATGTTCCTCCTATTCCTCATGTTTCTCCTCTTCCTCCTATTCCTCCGATTCCTCATGTTTCTCCTGTTCCTCCTATTCCTCCGATTCCTCCTATTCCTCCTGTTCCTACTGTTCCTCCTATTCCTCATGTTCCTCATGTTCCTCATATTCCTCACGTTCCTCATATTCCTCATGTTCCTCCTATTCCCCCTGTTCCTCCTATTCCTCCTGTTCCTCCTATTCCTCATGTTCCTCCTATTCCTCCTGTTCCTCCTATTCCTTATGTTCCTCCTATTCCTCATGTGCCTCATATTCCTCATGTTCCTCCTGTTCCTCCTATTCCTCATGTTCCTCCTGTTCCTCCTATTCCTCATGTTCCTCCTATTCCTCCTGTTCCTGATATTCCTCCCGTTCCTCCTGTTCCTCCTATTCCTCATGTTCCTCCTATTCCTCCTGTTCCTCCTATTCCTTATGTTCCTCCTATTCATCCTGTTCCTCCTATTCCTCATGTTCCTCCTATTCCTCATGTTCCTCCTATTCCTCATGTTTCTCCTGTTCCTCCTATTCCTCCAATTCCTCCTATTTCTCCTGTTCCTCCTATTCCTCCTGTACATCCTGTTCCTCCTATTCCTCCTGTTCCTCCTATTCCTCCTGTTCCTCATATTCCTCCTGTTCCTCCTATTCTTCATGTTCCTCCTGTTCCTCCTATTCCTACTGTTCCTCCTATTCCTCATGTTTCTCCTTTTCCTCATGTTTCTCCTATTCCTCCTGTTCTTCCTATTCCTTCCTGTTTCTCATATTCCTTCCTGTTTCTCCTATTCCTCCTGTTCTTCCTATAACTTCCTGTTTCTCCTATTCCTTCCTGTTTCTCCTACCCCCCCTGTTTGTCATATTCCTCCTATTTCTCATGTTTCTCCTATTCCTTCTTGTTTCTCCTACCCCTCCTGTTTGTCATATTCCTCCTATTTCTCATGTTTCTCCTATTTCTCATGTTCCTCCTGTTCCTCCTATTCCTCATGTTCCTCCTGTTCCTCCTATTCCTCATGTTCCTCCTATTCCTCCTGTTCCTGATATTCCTCCCGTTCCTCCTGTTCCTCCTATTCCTCATGTTCCTCCTATTCCTCCTGTTCCTCCTATTCCTTATGTTCCTCCTATTCATCCTGTTCCTCCTATTCCTCATGTTCCTCCTATTCCTCATGTTCCTCCTATTCCTCATGTTTCTCCTGTTCCTCCTATTCCTCCAATTCCTCCTATTTCTCCTGTTCCTCCTATTCCTCCTGTACATCCTGTTCCTCCTATTCCTCCTGTTCCTCCTATTCCTCATGTTCCTCCTATTCCTCCTGTTCCTCATATTCCTCCTGTTCCTCCTATTCCTCATGTTCCTCCTATTCCTCCTGTTCCTCCTATTCCTTATGTTCCTCCTATTCCTCATGTGCCTCATATTCCTCATGTTCCTCCTGTTCCTCCTATTCCTCATGTTCCTCCTGTTCCTCCTATTCCTCATGTTCCTCCTATTCCTCCTGTTCCTGATATTCCTCCCGTTCCTCCTGTTCCTCCTATTCCTCATGTTCCTCCTATTCCTCCTGTTCCTCCTATTCCTTATGTTCCTCCTATTCATCCTGTTCCTCCTATTCCTCATGTTCCTCCTATTCCTCATGTTCCTCCTATTCCTCATGTTTCTCCTGTTCCTCCTATTCCTCCAATTCCTCCTATTTCTCCTGTTCCTCCTATTCCTCCTGTACATCCTGTTCCTCCTATTCCTCCTGTTCCTCCTATTCCTCATGTTCCTCCTATTCCTCCTGTTCCTCATATTCCTCCTGTTCCTCCTATTCTTCATGTTCCTCCTGTTCCTCCTATTTCTCCTGTTCCTCCTATTCCTCCTGTACATCCTGTTCCTCCTATTCCTCCTGTTCCTCCTATTCCTCATGTTCCTCCTATTCCTCCTGTTCCTCATATTCCTCCTGTTCCTCCTATTCTTCATGTTCCTCCTGTTCCTCCTATTCCTACTGTTCCTCCTATTCCTCATGTTTCTCCTTTTCCTCATGTTTCTCCTATTCCTCCTGTTCTTCCTATTCCTTCCTGTTTCTCATATTCCTTCCTGTTTCTCCTATTCCTCCTGTTCTTCCTATAACTTCCTGTTTCTCCTATTCCTTCCTGTTTCTCCTACCCCCCCTGTTTGTCATATTCCTCCTATTTCTCATGTTTCTCCTATTCCTTCTTGTTTCTCCTACCCCTCCTGTTTGTCATATTCCTCCTATTTCTCATGTTTCTCCTATTTCTCATGTTCCTCCTGTTCCTCCTATTCCTCATGTTCCTCCTGTTCCTCCTATTCCTCATGTTCCTCCTATTCCTCCTGTTCCTGATATTCCTCCCGTTCCTCCTGTTCCTCCTATTCCTCATGTTCCTCCTATTCCTCCTGTTCCTCCTATTCCTTATGTTCCTCCTATTCATCCTGTTCCTCCTATTCCTCATGTTCCTCCTATTCCTCATGTTCCTCCTATTCCTCATGTTTCTCCTGTTCCTCCTATTCCTCCAATTCCTCCTATTTCTCCTGTTCCTCCTATTCCTCCTGTACATCCTGTTCCTCCTATTCCTCCTGTTCCTCCTATTCCTCATGTTCCTCCTATTCCTCCTGTTCCTCATATTCCTCCTGTTCCTCCTATTCTTCATGTTCCTCCTGTTCCTCCTATTCCTACTGTTCCTCCTATTCCTCATGTTTCTCCTTTTCCTCATGTTTCTCCTATTCCTCCTGTTCTTCCTATTCCTTCCTGTTTCTCATATTCCTTCCTGTTTCTCCTATTCCTCCTGTTCTTCCTATAACTTCCTGTTTCTCCTATTCCTTCCTGTTTCTCCTACCCCCCCTGTTTGTCATATTCCTCCTATTTCTCATGTTTCTCCTATTCCTTCTTGTTTCTCCTACCCCTCCTGTTTGTCATATTCCTCCTATTTCTCATGTTTCTCCTATTTCTCCTATTCCTTCTATTCCTCCTATTTCTCCTATTCCTCCTGTTTCCCCTATACCTCCTATTTCTCCTATTCCTCCTGTTCCCCATATTCCTCCTGTTCCTCCAATTCCTAATGTTCCTGCTATTCCTCCTGTTCATCCTGTTTCTCCTATTCCTCCTGTTCCTCCTATTCCTCCTGTTCCTCCTGTTCCTCCTATTCCTCATGTTCCTCATGTTCCTCCTATTCCTCATGTTCCTCCTATTTCTCCTATTCCTCCTGTTTATCATATTCCTCCTATTTCTCATGTTCCTCCTATTCCTCCTGTTCGTCCTATTCCTCCTGTTCCTCATGTTCCTCCTGTTCCTCCTGTTCCTCATATTCCTCATGTTCCTCCTATTCCTCATGTTCCTCCTATTCCTCCTGTACATCCTGTTCCTCCTATTCCTCCTGTTCCTCCTATTCCTCATGTTCCTCCTATTCCTCATGTTCCTCCTATTCCTCCTGTTCCTCCTATTCCTCCTGTTCCTCCTATTCCTCATGTTCCTCCTATTCCTCCTGTTCCTCCTATTCCTTATGTTCCTCCTATTCCTCATGTGCCTCCTATTCCTCATGTTCCTCCTGTTCCTCCTATTCCTCATGTTCCTCATGTTCCTCCTATTCCTCATGTTTCTCCTGTTCCTCCTATTCTTCCGATTCCTCATGTTTCTCCTGTTCCTCCTATTCCTCCGATTCCTCCTGTTCCTCCTATTCCTCCTATTCCTCCTGTTCCTCCTGTTCCTCCTATTCCTCGTGTTCCTCATGTTCCTCCTATTCCTCATGTTCCTCCTATTCCTCCTATTTCTCCTATTCCTCCTGTTTATCATATTCCTCCTATTTCTCATGTTCCACCTATTCCTCATGTTCCTCCTATTCCTCCTGTTCCTCCTGTTCCTCCTATTCCTCATGTTCCTCATGTTCCTCCTATTCCTCATGTTCCTCCTATTTCTCCTATTCCTCCTGTTTATCATATTCCTCCTATTTCTCATGTTCCTCCTATTCCTCCTGTTCGTCCTATTCCTCCTGTTCCTCATGTTCCTCCTGTTCCTCCTGTTCCTCATATTCCTCATGTTCCTCCTATTCCTCATGTTCCTCCTATTCCTCCTGTACATCCTGTTCCTCCTATTCCTCCTGTTCCTCCTATTCCTCATGTTCCTCCTATTCCTCATGTTCCTCCTATTCCTCCTGTTCCTCCTATTCCTCCTGTTCCTCCTATTCCTCATGTTCCTCCTATTCCTCCTGTTCCTCCTATTCCTTATGTTCCTCCTATTCCTCATGTGCCTCCTATTCCTCATGTTCCTCCTGTTCCTCCTATTCCTCCGATTCCTCCTGTTCCTCCTATTCCTCATGTTCCTCCTATTCATCCTGTTCCTCATATTCCTCCTGTTCCTCCTATTCCTCATGTTCCTCCTGTTCCTCCTATTCCTACTGTTCCTCCTATTCCTCATGTTCTCCTTTTCCTCATGTTCCTCCTAATTCTCATGTTCCTCCTATTCCTCCTGTTCCTCCTATTCCTCCTGTTCCTCCTATTCCTCATGTTCCTCCTATTCCTCATGTTCCTCCTATTCCTCATGTTCCTCCTATTCCTCATGTTTCTCCTGTTCCTCCTATTCTTCCGATTCCTCATGTTTCTCCTGTTCCTCCTATTCCTCCGATTCCTCCTGTTCCTCCTATTCCTCCTATTCCTCCTGTTCCTCCTGTTCCTCCTATTCCTCGTGTTCCTCATGTTCCTCCTATTCCTCATGTTCCTCCTATTCCTCCTATTTCTCCTATTCCTCCTGTTTATCATATTCCTCCTATTTCTCATGTTCCACCTATTCCTCATGTTCCTCCTATTCCTCCTGTACATCCTGTTCCTCCTATTCCTCCTGTTCCTCATATTCCTCCTGTTCCTCCTGTTCCTCCTATTCCTCATGTTCCTCTTATTCCTCCTGTTCCTCCTATTCCTTATGTTCCTCCTATTCCTCATGTGCCTCCTATTCCTCATGTTCCTCCTGTTCCTCCTATTCCTCATGTTCCTCCTGTTCCTCCTATTCCTCATGTTCCTCATATTCCTCCTGTTCCTCCTATTCCTCCTGTTCCTCCTGTTCCTCCTATTTCTCCTGTTCCTCCTATTCCTCATGTTTCTCCTTTTCCTCATGTTCCTCCTAATCCTCATGTTCATCCTATTCCTCCTGTTCCTCCTATTCATCCTGTTCCTCCTATTCCTCATGTACCTCCTATTCCTCATGTTCCTCCTATTCCTCATGTTTCTCCTGTTCCTCCTATTCCTCAGATTCCTTATGTTTCTCCTGTTCCTCCTATTCCTCCGATTCCTCCTATTCCTCCTATTCCTCCTATTCCTCCTGTTCCTACTGTTCCTCCTATTCCTCCTGTTCCTCATATTCCTCCTGTTCCTCCTATTCCTCCTGTTCCTCCTGTTCCTCCTATTTCTCCTGTTCCTCCTATTCCTCCTGTTCCTCCTATTCCTTATGTTCCTCCTATTCCTCATGTGCCTCCTATTCCTCATGTTCCTCCTTTTCCTCCTATTCCTCATGTTCCTCATGTTCCTCCTATTCCTCATGTTCCTCCTATTCCTCATGTTTCTCCTCTTCCTCCTATTCCTCCGATTCCTCATGTTTCTCCTGTTCCTCCTATTCCTCCGATTCCTCCTATTCCTCCTATTCCTCCTATTCCTCCTGTTCCTACTGTTCCTCCTATTCCTCATGTTCCTCATGTTCCTCATATTCCTCACGTTCCTCATATTCCTCATGTTCCTCCTATTCCCCCTGTTCCTCCTATTCCTCCTGTTCCTCCTATTCCTCATGTTCCTCCTATTCCTCCTGTTCCTCCTATTCCTTATGTTCCTCCTATTCCTCATGTGCCTCATATTCCTCATGTTCCTCCTGTTCCTCCTATTCCTCATGTTCCTCCTGTTCCTCCTATTCCTCATGTTCCTCCTATTCCTCCTGTTCCTGATATTCCTCCCGTTCCTCCTGTTCCTCCTATTCCTCATGTTCCTCCTATTCCTCCTGTTCCTCCTATTCCTTATGTTCCTCCTATTCATCCTGTTCCTCCTATTCCTCATGTTCCTCCTATTCCTCATGTTCCTCCTATTCCTCATGTTTCTCCTGTTCCTCCTATTCCTCCAATTCCTCCTATTTCTCCTGTTCCTCCTATTCCTCCGATTCCTCCTGTTCCTCCTATTCCTCCTGTCCTCCTATTCCTCCTGTTCCTCCTGTTCCTCATGTTCCTCCCATTCCTCATGTTCCTCCTATTCCTCCTGTTCATCCTGTTCCTCCTATTCCTCCTGTTCCACCTATTCCTCATGTTCCGAATGTTCCTCCTATTCCTAATGTTCATCCTATTCCTCCTCTTCCTCCTGTTCCTCCTATTCCTCATGTTACTCCTATTCCTCCTGTTCCTCCTATTCCTCATGTTCCTCCTATTCCTCCTGTTCCTCATATTACTCCTGCTCCTACTATTCCTCATGTTCCTCCTGTTCCTCCTATTCCTCCTGTTCCTCCTATTCCTCATGTTTCTCCTTTTCCTCATGTTCCTCCTAATCCTCATGTTCCTCCTATTCCTCCTGTTCCTCCTATTCATCCTGTTCCTCCTATTCCTCAGGTTCCTCCTATTCCTCATGTTCCTCCTATTCCTCATGTTTCTCCTGTTCCTCCTATTCCTCCGATTCCTCCTGTTCCTCCTATTCCTCCTGTTCCTCCTATTCCTCCTGTCCCTCCTGTTCCTCATGTTCCTCCTATTCCTCATGTTCCTCCTATTCCTCCTGTTCATCCTGTTCCTCTTATTCCTCCTGTTCCTCCTATTCCTCATGTTCCTCCTATTCCTTATGTTCCTCCTATTCCTCCTGTTCCTCCTGATCCTCCTATTCCTCATGTTCCTCCTATTCCTCCTGTTCCTCCTATTCCTCCTGTTCCTCCTATTCCTCCTGTTCCTCCTATTCCTCCTGTTCCTCCTATTCCTTATGTTCCTCCTATTCCTCATGTGCCTCCTATTCCTCATGTTCCTCCTTTTCCTCCTATTCCTCATGTTCCTCCTGTTCCTCCTATTCCTCATGTTCCTCCTATTCCTCCTGTTCCTCATATTCCTCCTGTTCCTCCTATTCCTCATGTTCCTCCTGTTCCTCCTATTCTTCCTGTTCCTCCTATTCCTCCTGTTCCTCCTATTCCTCATGTTCCTCCTATTCCTTATGTTCCTCCTATTCCTCCTGTTCCTCCTGATCCTCCTATTCCTCATGTTCCTCCTATTCCTCCTGTTCCTCCTATTCCTCCTGTTCCTCCTATTCCTCCTGTTCCTCCTATTCCTCCTGTTCCTCCTATTCCTTATGTTCCTCCTATTCCTCATGTGCCTCCTATTCCTCATGTTCCTCCTTTTCCTCCTATTCCTCATGTTCCTCATGTTCCTCCTATTCCTCATGTTCCTCCTATTCCTCATGTTTCTCCTCTTCCTCCTATTCCTCCGATTCCTCATGTTTCTCCTGTTCCTCCTATTCCTCCGATTCCTCCTATTCCTCCTATTCCTCCTATTCCTCCTGTTCCTACTGTTCCTCCTATTCCTCATGTTCCTCATGTTCCTCATATTCCTCACGTTCCTCATATTCCTCATGTTCCTCCTATTCCCCCTGTTCCTCCTATTCCTCCTGTTCCTCCTATTCCTCATGTTCCTCCTATTCCTCCTGTTCCTCCTATTCCTTATGTTCCTCCTATTCCTCATGTGCCTCATATTCCTCATGTTCCTCCTGTTCCTCCTATTCCTCATGTTCCTCCTGTTCCTCCTATTCCTCATGTTCCTCCTATTCCTCCTGTTCCTGATATTCCTCCCGTTCCTCCTGTTCCTCCTATTCCTCATGTTCCTCCTATTCCTCCTGTTCCTCCTATTCCTTATGTTCCTCCTATTCATCCTGTTCCTCCTATTCCTCATGTTCCTCCTATTCCTCATGTTCCTCCTATTCCTCATGTTTCTCCTGTTCCTCCTATTCCTCCAATTCCTCCTATTTCTCCTGTTCCTCCTATTCCTCCGATTCCTCCTGTTCCTCCTATTCCTCCTGTCCTCCTATTCCTCCTGTTCCTCCTGTTCCTCATGTTCCTCCCATTCCTCATGTTCCTCCTATTCCTCCTGTTCATCCTGTTCCTCCTATTCCTCCTGTTCCACCTATTCCTCATGTTCCGAATGTTCCTCCTATTCCTAATGTTCATCCTATTCCTCCTCTTCCTCCTGTTCCTCCTATTCCTCATGTTACTCCTATTCCTCCTGTTCCTCCTATTCCTCATGTTCCTCCTATTCCTCCTGTTCCTCATATTACTCCTGTTCCTACTATTCCTCATGTTCCTCCTGTTCCTCCTGTTCCTCCTATTCCTCATGTTTCTCCTTTTCCTCATGTTCCTCCTAATCCTCATGTTCCTCCTATTCCTCCTGTTCCTCCTATTCATCCTGTTCCTCCTATTCCTCAGGTTCCTCCTATTCCTCATGTTCCTCCTATTCCTCATGTTTCTCCTGTTCCTCCTATTCCTCCGATTCCTCCTGTTCCTCCTATTCCTCCTGTTCCTCCTATTCCTCCTGTCCCTCCTGTTCCTCATGTTCCTCCTATTCCTCATGTTCCTCCTATTCCTCCTGTTCATCCTGTTCCTCCTATTCCTCCTGTTCCTCCTATTCCTCATGTTCCTCCTATTCCTTATGTTCCTCCTATTCCTCCTGTTCCTCCTGATCCTCCTATTCCTCATGTTCCTCCTATTCCTCCTGTTCCTCCTATTCCTCCTGTTTCTCCTATTCCTCCTGTTCCTCCTATTCCTCCTGTTCCTCCTATTCCTTATGTTCCTCCTATTCCTCATGTGCCTCCTATTCCTCATGTTCCTCCTTTTCCTCCTATTCCTCATGTTCCTCCTGTTCCTCCTATTCCTCATGTTCCTCCTATTCCTCCTGTTCCTCATATTCCTCCTGTTCCTCCTATTCCTCATGTTCCTCCTGTTCCTCCTATTCTTCCTGTTCCTCCTATTCCTCATGTTTCTCCTTTTCCTCATGTTCCTACTAATCCTCATGTTCCTCCTATTAATCCTGTTCCTCCTATTCATCCTGTTCCTCCTATTCCTCATGTTCCTCCTATTCCTCATGTTCCTCCTATTCCTCATGTTTCTCCTGTTCCTCCTATTCCTCCGATTCCTCATGTTTCTCCTGTTCCTCCTATTCCTCCGATTCCTCCTTTTCCTCCTATTCCTCCTGTTCCTCCTGTTCCTCATGTTTCTCCTGTTCCTCCTATTCCTCCGATTCCTCCTGTTCCTCCTATTCCTCCTGTTCCTCCTGTTCCTCCTATTCCTCCTGTTCACCCTGTTCCTCCTATTCCTCCTGTTCCTCCTATTCCTCCAATCCCTCATGTTCCTCCTATTCCTCATGTTCCTCCTATTCCTCCTGTTCCTCCTATTCCTCATGTTCCTCCTATTCCTCCTGTTCCTCCTATTCCTTATGATCCTCCAATTCCTCATGTTCCTCCTATTCCACCTGTGCCTCCTATTCCTCATGTTCCTCCTGTTCCTCCTATGCCTCATGTTCCTCCTATTCCTCCTGTTCCTCCTATTCCTCCTATTCCTCCTATTCCTCATGTTCCTCCTATTCCTCATGTTCCTCATATTCCTCATGTTTCTCCTGTTCCTCCTATTCCTCCAATTCCTCATGTTTCTCCTGTTCCTCCGATTCATCCGATTCCTCCTGTTCCTCCTATTCCTCCTGTTCCTCCTATTCCTCCTGTTCCTCATGTTCCTCCTATTCCTCCTGTTCGTTCCTGTTCCGTTCCTCCTATTCCTCCTATTCCTCATGTTCCGCCTATTCCTCATGTTCCTCCTATTCCTCATGTCCCTCCTATTCCTCCTGTTCCCCCATATTCCCCCTATTCCTCATGTTCTTCCTATTACTTCTGTTCCTCATGTTCCTCCTATTCCTCATGTTCCTCCTATTCCTCATGTTCCTCCTATTCCTCCTGTTCCTCCTGTTCCCCCTATTCCCCCTATTCCTCATGTTCTTCCTATTCCTTCTGTTCCTCATGTTCCTCCTATTCCTCATGTTCCTCCTATTCCTCCTGTTCCTCCTATTCCTCCTGTTCCTCCTATTCCTCATGTTCCTCCTGTTCCTCCTATTCCTCACGTTCCTCCTGTTCCTCCTATTCCTCCTGTTCCTCCTAATCCTCATGTTGCTCCCATTCCTCCTATTCCTCCTATTCCTCATGTTCCTCCTATTCCTCATGTTCCTCATATTCCTCATGTTTCTCCTGTTCCTCCTATTCCTCCAATTCCTCATGTTTCTCCTGTTCCTCCGATTCATCCGATTCCTCCTGTTCCTCCTATTCCTCCTGTTCCTCCTGTTCCTCCTATTCCTCCTGTTCCTCATGTTCCTCCTATTCCTCCTGTTCGTTCCTGTTCCTCCCGTTCCTCCTATTCCTCCTATTCCTCATGTTCCGCCTATTCCTCATGTTCCTCCTATTCCTCATGTCCCTCCTATTCCTCCTGTTCCTCCTATTCCTCCTGTTCCTCCTATTCCTTATGTTCCTCCTATTCCTCATGTGCCTCCTATTCCTCCTGTTCGTTCCTGTTCCTCCCGTTCCTCCTATTCCTCCTATTCCTCATGTTCCGCCTATTCCTCATGTTCCTCCTATTCCTCATGTCCCTCCTATTCCTCCTGTTCCCCCTATTCCCCCTATTCCTCATGTTCTTCCTATTCCTTCTGTTCCTCATGTTCCTCCTATTCCTCATGTTCCTCCTATTCCTCCTGTTCCTCCTATTCCTCCTGTTCCTCCTATTCCTCATGTTCCTCCTATTCCTCCTATTCCTCATGTTTCTCCTGTTCCTCCTATTCCTCCGATTCCTCATGTTTCTCCTGTTCCTCCTATTTCTCCGATTCCTCCTGTTCCTCCTATTCCTCCTGTTCCTCCTGTTCCTCATGTTCCTCCTATTCCTCATGTTCCTCCTATTCCTCCTGTTCATCCTGTTCCTCCTATTCCTCATGTTCCTCATGTTCCTCCTATTCCTCATGTTCCTCCTATTCCTCCTGTTCCTCCTGTTCCTCCTATTCCTCATGTTCCTCCTATTCCTCCTATTCCTTATGATCATCCTATTCCTCATTTTCCTCCTATTCCTCCTGTGCCTCCTATTCCTCATGTTCCTCCCGTTCCTCCTATTCATCATTTTCCTCCTATTCCTCCTGTTCCTCATATTCCTCCTGTTCCTCCTATTCCTCACGTTCCTCCTGTTCCTCCTATTCCTCATGTTCCTCCTATTCCTCCTGTTCCTCCTATTCCTCCTGTTCCTCCTATTCCTCATGTTTCTCCTTTTCCTCATGTTCCTCCTAATCCTCATGTTCCTCCTATTCCTCCTGTTCCTCCTATTCCTCATGTTCCTCCTATTCCTCATGTTCCTCCTATTCCTTCTGTTCCTCCTGATCCTCCTATTCCTCATGTTCCTCCTATTCCTCCCGTTCCTCCTATTTCTTATGATCCTCCTATTCCTCATGTTCCTCCTGTTCCTCCTATTCCTCATGTTCCTCCTATTCCTCCTGTTCATCCTGTTCCTCCTATTCCTCCTGTTCCTCCTATTCCTCATGTTCCTCATGTTCCTCCTATTCCTCATGTTCCTCCTATTCCTCCTGTTCCTCCTGTTCCTCCTATTCCTCATGTTGCTCCTATTCCTCCTGTTCCTCCTATTCCTTATGATCCTCCTATTCCTCATGTTCCTCCTATTCCTCCTGTGCCTCCTATTCCTCATGTTCCTCCCGTTCCTCCTATTCCTCCTGTTCCTCATATTCCTCCTGTTCCTCCTATTCCTCACGTTCCTCCTGTTCCTCCTATTCCTCCTGTTCCTCCTAATCCTCCTGTTCCTCCTATTCCTCATGTTCCTCATGTTCCTCATTTTCCTCATGTTCCTCCTATTCCTCCTGTTCCTCCTATTCCTCCTGTTCCTCCTATTCCTTATGTTCCTCCTATTCCTCATGTGCCTCCTATTCCTCCTGTTCGTTCCTGTTCCTCCCGTTCCTCCTATTCCTCCTATTCCTCATGTTCCGCCTATTCCTCATGTTCCTCCTATTCCTCATGTCCCTCCTATTCCTCCTGTTCCCCCTATTCCCCCTATTCCTCATGTTCTTCCTATTCCTTCTGTTCCTCATGTTCCTCCTATTCCTCATGTTCCTCCTATTCCTCCTGTTCCTCCTATTCCTCCTGTTCCTCCTATTCCTCATGTTCCTCCTATTCCTCCTATTCCTCATGTTTCTCCTGTTCCTCCTATTCCTCCGATTCCTCATGTTTCTCCTGTTCCTCCTATTTCTCCGATTCCTCCTGTTCCTCCTATTCCTCCTGTTCCTCCTGTTCCTCATGTTCCTCCTATTCCTCATGTTCCTCCTATTCCTCCTGTTCATCCTGTTCCTCCTATTCCTCATGTTCCTCATGTTCCTCCTATTCCTCATGTTCCTCCTATTCCTCCTGTTCCTCCTGTTCCTCCTATTCCTCATGTTCCTCCTATTCCTCCTGTTCCTCCTATTCCTTATGATCCTCCTATTCCTCATTTTCCTCCTATTCCTCCTGTGCCTCCTATTCCTCATGTTCCTCCCGTTCCTCCTATTCATAATTTTCCTCCTATTCCTCCTGTTCCTCATATTCCTCCTGTTCCTCCTATTCCTCACGTTCCTCCTGTTCCTCCTATTCCTCATGTTCCTCCTATTCCTCCTGTTCCTCCTATTCCTCCTGTTCCTCCTATTCCTCATGTTTCTCCTTTTCCTCATGTTCCTCCTAATCCTCATGTTCCTCCTATTCCTCCTGTTCCTCCTATTCCTCATGTTCCTCCTATTCCTCATGTTCCTCCTATTCCTTCTGTTCCTCCTGATCCTCCTATTCCTCATGTTCCTCCTATTCCTCCCGTTCCTCCTATTTCTTATGATACTCCTATTCCTCATGTTCCTCCTGTTCCTCCTATTCCTCATGTTCCTCCTATTCCTCCTGTTCATCCTGTTCCTCCTATTCCTCCTGTTCCTCCTATTCCTCATGTTCCTCATGTTCCTCCTATTCCTCATGTTCCTCCTATTCCTCCTGTTCCTCCTGTTCCTCCTATTCCTCATGTTGCTCCTATTCCTCCTGTTCCTCCTATTCCTTATGATCCTCCTATTCCTCATGTTCCTCCTATTCCTCCTGTGCCTCCTATTCCTCATGTTCCTCCCGTTCCTCCTATTCCTCATGTTCCTCCTATTCCTCCTGTTCATCCTGTTCCTCCTATTCCTCATGTTCCTCATGTTCCTCCTATTCCTCATGTTCCTCCTATTCCTCCTGTTCCTCCTGTTCCTCCTATTCCTCATGTTCCTCCTATTCCTCCTGTTCCTCCTATTCCTTATGATCCTCCTATTCCTCACGTTCCTCCTGTTCCTCCTATTCCTCATGTTCCTCCTATTCCTCCTGTTCCTCCTATTCCTCCTGTTCCTCCTATTCCTCATGTTTCTCCTTTTCCTCATGTTCCTCCTAATCCTCATGTTCCTCCTATTCCTCCTGTTCCTCCTATTCCTCATGTTCCTCCTATTCCTCATGTTCCTCCTATTCCTTCTGTTCCTCCTGATCCTCCTATTCCTCATGTTCCTCCTGTTCCTCCTATTCCTCATGTTCCTCCTATTCCTCCTGTTCATCCTGTTCCTCCTATTCCTCCTGTTCCTCCTATTCCTCATGTTCCTCATGTTCCTCCTATTCCTCATGTTCCTCCTATTCCTCCTGTTCCTCCTGTTCCTCCTATTCCTCATGTTGCTCCTATTCCTCCTGTTCCTCCTATTCCTTATGATCCTCCTATTCCTCATGTTCCTCCTATTCCTCCTGTGCCTCCTATTCCTCATGTTCCTCCCGTTCCTCCTATTCCTCCTGTTCCTCATATTCCTCCTGTTCCTCCTATTCCTCACATTCCTCCTGTTCCTCCTATTCCTCCTGTTCCTCCTAATCCTCCTGTTCCTCCTATTCCTCATGTTCCTCATGTTCCTCATTTTCCTCATGTTCCTCCTATTCCTCCTGTTCCTCCTATTCCTCCTGTTCCTCCTATTCCTTATGTTCCTCCTATTCCTCATGTGCCTCCTATTCCTCCTGTTCGTTCCTGTTCCTCCCGTTCCTCCTATTCCTCCTATTCCTCATGTTCCGCCTATTCCTCATGTTCCTCCTATTCCTCATGTCCCTCCTATTCCTCCTGTTCCCCCTATTCCCCCTATTCCTCATGTTCTTCCTATTCCTTCTGTTCCTCATGTTCCTCCTATTCCTCATGTTCCTCCTATTCCTCCTGTTCCTCCTATTCCTCCTGTTCCTCCTATTCCTCATGTTCCTCCTATTCCTCCTATTCCTCATGTTTCTCCTGTTCCTCCTATTCCTCCGATTCCTCATGTTTCTCCTGTTCCTCCTATTTCTCCGATTCCTCCTGTTCCTCCTATTCCTCCTGTTCCTCCTGTTCCTCATGTTCCTCCTATTCCTCATGTTCCTCCTATTCCTCCTGTTCATCCTGTTCCTCCTATTCCTCATGTTCCTCATGTTCCTCCTATTCCTCATGTTCCTCCTATTCCTCCTGTTCCTCCTGTTCCTCCTATTCCTCATGTTCCTCCTATTCCTCCTGTTCCTCCTATTCCTTATGATCCTCCTATTCCTCATTTTCCTCCTATTCCTCCTGTGCCTCCTATTCCTCATGTTCCTCCCGTTCCTCCTATTCATCATTTTCCTCCTATTCCTCCTGTTCCTCATATTCCTCCTGTTCCTCCTATTCCTCACGTTCCTCCTGATCCTCCTATTCCTCATGTTCCTCCTATTCCTCCTGTTCCTCCTATTCCTCCTGTTCCTCCTATTCCTCATGTTTCTCCTTTTCCTCATGTTCCTCCTAATCCTCATGTTCCTCCTATTCCTCCTGTTCCTCCTATTCCTCATGTTCCTCCTATTCCTCATGTTCCTCCTATTCCTTCTGTTCCTCCTGATCCTCCTATTCCTCATGTTCCTCCTATTCCTCCCGTTCCTCCTATTTCTTATGATCCTCCTATTCCTCATGTTCCTCCTGTTCCTCCTATTCCTCATGTTCCTCCTATTCCTCCTGTTCATCCTGTTCCTCCTATTCCTCCTGTTCCTCCTATTCCTCATGTTCCTCATGTTCCTCCTATTCCTCATGTTCCTCCTATTCCTCCTGTTCCTCCTGTTCCTCCTATTCCTCATGTTGCTCCTATTCCTCCTGTTCCTCCTATTCCTTATGATCCTCCTATTCCTCATGTTCCTCCTATTCCTCCTGTGCCTCCTATTCCTCATGTTCCTCCCGTTCCTCCTATTCCTCCTGTTCCTCATATTCCTCCTGTTCCTCCTATTCCTCACGTTCCTCCTGTTCCTCCTATTCCTCCTGTTCCTCCTAATCCTCCTGTTCCTCCTATTCCTCATGTTCCTCATTTTCCTCATGTTCCTCCTATTCCTCCTGTTCCTCCTGTTCCTCCTATTCCTCATGTTCCTCCCATTCCTCCTGTTCCTCCTATTCCTTATGATCCTCCTATTCCTCATGTTCCTCCTATTCCTCCTGTGCCTCCTATTCCTCATGTTCCTCTTGTTCCTCCTATTCCTCATGTTCCTCCTATTCCTCCTGTTCCTCATATTCCTCCTGTTTCTCCTATTCCTCATATTCCTCCTGTTCCTCCTATTCCTCCTGTTCCTCCCATTCCTCATGTTTCTCCTTTTCCTCATGTTCCTCCTAATCCTCATATTCCTCCTATTCCTCCTGTTCCTCATGTTCCTCCTATTCCTCATGTTCCTCCTATTCCTCCTGTTCCTCCTGATCCTCCTATTCCTCATGTTCCTCCTATTCCTCCTGTTCCTCCTATTTCTTATGATCCTCCTATTCCTCATGTTCCTCCTGTTCCTCCTATTCCTCATGTTCCTCCTATTCCTCCTGTTCCTCATATTCCTCATGTTTCTCCTTTTCCTCATGTTCCTCCTAATCCTCATGTTCCTCCTATTCCTCCTTTTCCTCCTATTCCTCATGTTCCTCCTATTCCTCATGTTCCTCCTATTCCTCATGTTTCTCCTGTTCCTCCTATTCCTCCAATTCCTCATGTTTCTCCTGTTCCTCCTATTCCTCAGATTCCTCCTGTTCCTCCTATTCCTCCTGTTCCTCCTGTTCCTCCTATTCCTCCTGTTCCTCATGTTCCTCCTATTCCTCCTGTTCGTTCCTGTTCCTCCTGTTCCTCCTATTCCTCCTATTCCTCATGTTCCTCATATTCCTCCTGTTCCTCCTATTCCTCATGTTCCTCATGTTCCTCCTGTTCCTCCTATTCCTCATGTTCCTCCTATTCCTCATGTTCCTCCTATTCCTCATGTTCCTCCTATTCCTCCTGTTCCTCCTGTTCTTCCTATTCCCCATGTTCCTCCTATTCCTCCTGTTCCTCCTATTCCTCATGTTCCTCCTATTCCTCCTGTTCCCCCTATTCCCCCTATTCATCATGTTCTTCCTATTCCTTCTGTTCCTCCTGTTCCTCCTATTCCTCCTGTTCCTCATGTTCCTCCTATTCCTCCTGTTCCTCATGTTCCTCCTATTCCTCCTGTTCGTTCCTGTTCCTCCTGTTCCTCCTATTCCTCCTATTCCCGTTCCTATTCCTATTCCTATTCATGGGGCGGCAGGGTAGCCTAGTGGTTGGAGTGTTGGACTAGTAACCGGAAGGTTGCAAGTTCAAAACCCCGAGCTGACAAGGTACAAATCTGTCGTTCTGCCCCTGAACAGGCAGTTAAACCACTGTTCCTAGGCCGTCATTGAAAATAAGAATTTGTTCTTAACTGACTTGCCTAGTTAAATAAAGGTAAAATATATATATATATTTTTTAAATCCTCCTATTCCTCATGTTCCTCCTATTCCTCCTGTTCCTCCTACTCCTCCTGTTCCTCCTATTCCTCATGTTCCTCCTATTCCTCATGTTCCTCCTATTCCTCCTGTTCCTCCTGATCCTCCTATTCCTCATGTTCCTCCTATTCCTCCTGTTCCTCCTATTTCTTATTATCCTCCTATTCCTCATGTTCCTCCTGTTCCTCCTATTCCTCATGTTCCTCCTATTCCTCCTGTTCCTCATATTTCTCATGTTTCTCCTTTTCCTCATGTTCCTCCTAATCCTCATGTTCCTCCTATTCCTCCTTTTCCTCCTATTCCTCATGTTCCTCCTATTCCTCATGTTCCTCCTATTCCTCATGTTTCTCCTGTTCCTCCTATTCCTCCAATTCCTCATGTTTCTCCTGTTCCTCCGATTCCTCAGATTCCTCCTGTTCCTCCTGTTCCTCCTGTTCCTCCTATTCCTCCTGTTCCTCATGTTCCTCCTATTCCTCCTGTCCGTTCCTGTTCCTCCTGTTCCTCCTATTCCTCCTATTCCTCATGTTCCTCATATTCCTCCTGTTCCTCCTATTCCTCATGTTCCTCATGTTCCTCCTGTTCCTCCTATTCCTCATGTTCCTCCTATTCCTCATGTTCCTCCTATTCCTCATGTTCCTCCTATTCCTCCTGTTCCTCCTGTTCTTCCTATTCCCCATGTTCCTCCTATTCCTCCTGTTCCTCCTATTCCTCATGTTCCTCCTATTCCTCCTGTTCCCCCTATTCCCCCTATTCATCATGTTCTTCCTATTCCTTCTGTTCCTCCTGTTCCTCCTATTCCTCCTGTTCCTCATGTTCCTCCTATTCCTCCTGTTCCTCATGTTCCTCCTATTCCTCCTGTTCGTTCCTGTTCCTCCTGTTCCTCCTATTCCTCCTATTCCCGTTCCTATTCCTATTCCTATTCATGGGGCGGCAGGGTAGCCTAGTGGTTGGAGTGTTGGACTAGTAACCGGAAGGTTGCAAGTTCAAAACCCCGAGCTGACAAGGTACAAATCTGTCGTTCTACCCCTGAACAGGCTGCCCCTGTTCTACCCCTGAACCCACTGTTCCTAGGCCGTCATTGAAAATAAGAATTTGTTCTTAACTGACTTGCCTAGTTAAATAAAGGTAAAATATATATATATATTTTTTTTTTAAATCCTCCTATTCCTCATGTTCCTCCTATTCCTCCTGTTCCTCCTATTCCCAATGTTCCTCCTATTCCTCCTGTTCCTCTTATTTCACCATCTAGTGCACTACTGTACAGTGATTCAGGTCAAAAGGTTTGGACAGTAAACGTTTCTTCAGTTTGTGGCCAAGAATTATAGATCACCTGTCATTTTTAACATAATGGCATTAATGAACAAGCTTGTATGTTCACACAACCTGATGACACCCTGGTTGTGTCCCTCACACGACAACTGGATACACACACAAACAAACACACACACACGCACACGTACACGCACACACAGGCACAGGCACACGCACACACACACACACACACACACACACACACACACACACACACACACACACACGTACACGCACACACAGGCACACACACACACACGTACACGCACACACAGGCACACACACACACACACACAAAGGCACACACACACAGGCACACAAACTCAGGCACACACACAGACACATAAACACACACACACACACACACAGGCACACAAACCCAGGCACACACACGTGCCTCTATGTTTCTTTGTCATAAAGGGTGAAGGGTAGTATCATCTCCCTTTGAGATTTCACTCCTTTGCTTGTTAGTGGAAAGATGGAGACCTGTAGTGTATACGTGAAATAAGTGGCAGTAATCTTATGTAGCCTAGGGGTTTTAATTTGTACAGGGATTGAGTTGATGATTATGAAATCCAATAGTAGCCAATTACTGGTAATTAGCCCAGTAGGTGCTTCACACAGATTGAGTTAGGAGAGTTATTTACTGTGTGTATGCATGTGCGTGTGCGTGTGTGTGTTTATGTGTCTGTGTCTGTGTGTCTGTATGGAGTGGCCTCTTTTGTGCTCGGCAGCCTGTGCTTGAGTGAATCTCCTCAGCGGCCTTGTGTGATCTGGTGATCGATGCATGTCCTCTGGAGGTACCTTTCACACACACTCCCCTGCTCTCTAGACTACATCACGTCTGTCTCCACTGAAGGTTACTCAGACACACACACATGCGCGTACATGCACGCGCTAAAGAGAGAATATCAGGATAGTTCACTTGGATCAGTGAAGCCTGTGTCTTCAGTTTAGGGTTACATGTAAAACTCCCTCTCCCTTAAACAATAGAAGGTTATACACTAGCAAAATGTACACAAAAGGGCTACAGGTTCTTCTCAATGCACTCCTCATGACAATCTTATGGAATCAGTATTTTTAATAGGATTTTTAGGTACTGGTCAACTAATATGTTTGACTAACATGTTTGACTAGTATGTTTGACTAATATGTTTGACTAATATGTTTGACTAACATGTTTGACTAATATGTTTGACAAACATGTTTGACTAGTATGTTTGACTAATATGTTTGACTAATATGTTTGACTAACATGTTTGACTAATATGTTTGACTAATATGTTTGACTAATAAGTTTGACTGAGATGTTTGACTGATATGTTTGACTAACATGTTTGACTAATATGTTTGACTAACATGTTTGACTAATATGCTTGACTAACATGTTTGACTAATATGTTTGACTAACATGTTTGACTAATATGTTTGACTAATATGTTTGACTAACATGTTTGACTAATATGTTTGACTAACATGTTTGACTAATATGTTTGACTAACATTTTTGACTGATATGTTTGACTAACATGTTTGACTGATATGTTTGACTAACATGTTTGACTAATATGTTTGACTGATATGTTTGAGTAACATGTTTGACTAATATGTTTGACTAATATGTTTGACTAATATGTTTGACTAATATGTTTGACTAATATGTTTGACTAACATGTTTGACTAATATGTTTGACTAACACGTTTGACTAATATGTTTGACTAATATGTTTGACTAATATGTTTGACTAATATGTTTGACTAACATGTTTGACTAATATGTTTGACAAACATGTTTGACTAGTATGTTTGACTAATATGTTTGACTAATATGTTTGACTAACATGTTTGACTAATATGTTTGACTAATATGTTTGACTAATAAGTTTGACTGAGATGTTTGACTGATATGTTTGACTAACATGTTTGACTAATATGTTTGACTAACATGTTTGACTAATATGTTTGACTAACATGTTTGACTAATATGTTTGACTAACATGTTTGACTAATATGTTTGACTAATATGTTTGACTAACATGTTTGACTAATATGTTTGACTAACATGTTTGACTAACATTTTTGACTGATATGTTTGACTAACATGTTTGACTGATATGTTTGACTAACATGTTTGACTGATATGTTTGACTGATATATTTGAGTAACATGTTTGACTAATATGTTTGACTAATATGTTTGACTAATATGTTTGACTAATATGTTTGACTAACATGTTTGACTAATATGTTTGACTAACATGTTTGACTAATGTGTTTGACTAACATTTTTGACTGATATGTTTGACTAACATGTTTGACTGATATGTTTGACTAACATGTTTGACTAATATGTTTGACTGATATGTTTGAGTAACATGTTTGACTAACATGTTTGACTGATATGTTTGACTAACATGTTTGACTGATATGTTTGACTGATATGTTTGACTAATATGTTTGACTAACATGTTTGACTAATATGTTTGACTAACATGTTTGACTGATATGTTTGACTGATATGTTTGTCTAATATGTTTGACTAACATGTTTGACTAATATGTTTGACTAATATGTTTGACTAATATGTTTGACTAACATGTTTGACTAACATGTTTGACTGATATGTTTGACTAATATGTCTGACTACTATGTTTGACTAATATGTTTGACTAATATGTTTGACTAACATGTTTGACTAACATGTTTGACTGATATGTTTGACTAATATGTCTGACTAATATGTTTGACTAATATCTTTGACTAATATGTTTGACTAACATGTTTGACTAATATGTTTGACTAATATGTTTGACTAATATGTTTGACTAATATCTTTGACTAATATGTTTGACTAACATGTTTGACTAATATGTTTGACTAATATGTTTGACTAATATTTTTGACTAATATGTTTGACTGATATGTTTGACTGATATGTTTGACTAATATGTTTGACTAATATGTTTGACTAACATGTTTGACTAATATGTTTGACTAACACGTTTGACTAATATGTTTGACTAATAACTTTGACTAATATGTTTGACTAACATGTTTGACTAACATGTTTGACTAATATGTTTGACTAACATGTTTGACGAATATGTTTGAGTAATATGTTTGACTAATATGTTTGACTAACATGTTTGACTAATATGTTTGACTAACATGTTTGACTGATATGTTTGACTGATATGTTTGACTGATATGTTTGACTGATATGTTTGACTAATATGTTTGACTAATATGTTTGACTAATATGTTTGACTAATATGTTTGACTAATATGTTTGACTAATATGTTTGACTAATATGTTTGACTTATATGTTTGACTTATATGTTTGACTGATATGTTTGAGTAACATGTTTGACTAACATGTTATTATGATAAACTAATATGTTTGACTAACATGTTAATATGCTAAACTAATATGTTTGACTAACATGTTAATATGCTAAACTAATATGTTTGACTAATATGTTTATTTGTTCGACTAATATGTTTGACTAATATGTAGACTAATATGTTTGACTAATATGTTTGACAAATATGTAGACTAATATGTTTGACTAATATGTTTGACTAATATGTAGACTAATATGTTTGACTGATATGTTTGACTGATATGTAGACTAATATGTAGACTAATATGTTTGACTAATATGTAGACTAATATGTTTGTCTAATTTGTTTGACTGATATGTTTGACTAATATGTAGACTAATATGTTTGACTAATATATTTGACTAATATGTAGACTAATATGTAGACTAATATGTTTGACTAATATGTAGACTAATATGTTTGTCTAATTTGTTTGACTGATATGTTTGACTAATATGTAGACTAATATGTTTGTCTAATATGTTTGACTAATATGTTTGACTGATATGTTTGACTAATATGTAGACTAATATGTTTGTCTAATATGTTTGTCTAATATGTTTGACTAATATGTTTGACTGATATGTTTGACTAATATGTTTGTCTAATATGTTTGTCTAATATGTTTGACTAATATGTTTGACTGATATGTTTGTCTAATATGTTTGACTAATATGTTTGACTAATATGTTTATTTGTTTGTCTAATATTTTTGTCTAATATGTTTGTCTAATATGTTTGACTGATATGTTTGACTAATATGTTTGTCTAATATGTTTGACTGATATGTTTGACTAATATGTTTGTCTAATATGTTTGACTAATATGTTTGACTGATATATTTGACTAATATGTTTGACTAATATGTTTGTCTAATATGTTTGACTAATATGTTTGACTGATATGTTTGACTAATATGTTTGTCTAATATGTTTGACTAATATGTTTGACTAATATGTTTATTTGTTTGTCTAATATGTTTGTCTAATATGTTTGTCTAATATGTTTGACTGATATGTTTGACTAATATGTTTGACTAACATGTTTGACTGATATGTTTGACTGATATGTTTGACTGATATGTTTGACTAATATGTTTGACTAATATGTTTGACTAATATGTTTGACTTATATGTTTGACTTATATGTTTGACTGATATGTTTGAGTAACATGTTTGACTAACATGTTTGACTGATATGTTTGACTAACATGTTTGACTGATATGTTTGACTGATATGTTTGACTAATATGTTTGACTGATATGTTTGACTGATATGTTTGACTAACATGTTTGACTAATATGTTTGACTAACATGTTTGACTAACATGTTTGACTAACATGTTTGACTGATATGTTTGACTGATATGTTTGACTAACATGTTTGACTAATATGTTTGACTAACATGTTTGACTAACATGTTTGACTAACATGTTTGACTAATATTTTTGACTGATATGTTTGACTGATATGTTTGACTAATATGTTTGACTGATGTGTTTGACTGAAATGTTTGACTAACATGTTTGACTAATATGTTTGACTAATATGTTAATATGCTAAACTAATATATTTGACTAATATGTTTGACTAATATGTTTGACTAATATGTTTGACTAATATGTTTGACTGATATGTTTGACTAATATGTTTGACTAACATGTTTGACTAATATGTTTGACTAACATGTTTGACTAACATGTTTGACTAACATGTTTGACTAATATTTTTGACTGATATGTTTGACTGATATGTTTGACTAATATGTTTGACTGATGTGTTTGACTGAAATGTTTGACTAACATGTTTGACTAATATGTTTGACTAATATGTTTGACTAATATGTTTGACTAACATGTTTGACTAACATGTTTGACTGATATGTTTGACTAATATGTCTGACTAATATGTTTGACTAATATCTTTGACTAATATGTTTGACTATATGTTTGACTAATATGTTTGACTAATATGTTTGACTAATATCTTTGACTAATATGTTTGACTAACATGTTTGACTAATATGTTTGACTAATATGTTTGACTAATATGTTTGACTAATATGTTTGACTAATATGTTTGACTGATATGTTTGACTAATATGTTTGACTAATATGTTTGACTAATATGTTTGACTAACATGTTTGACTAATATGTTTGACTAACATGTTTGACTAACATGTTTGACTAATATGTTTGACTAACATGTTTGACTAATATCTTTGACTAATATGTTTGACTAACATGTTTGACTAATATGTTTGACTAACATGTTTGACTAATATGTTTGACTAACATGTTTGACTGATATGTTTGACTGATATGTTTCACTGATATGTTTGACTAACATGTTTGACTGATATGTTTGACTGATATGTTTGACTAACATGTTTGACTGATATGTTTGACTGATATGTTTGACTAATATGTTTGACTAATATGTTTGACTAATATGTTTCACTAATATGTTTGAGTAACATGTTTGACTAACATGTTTGACTGATAAGTTTGACTGATATGTTTGACTTATATGCTTGACTGATATGTTTGACTGATATGTTTGACTAATATGTTTGACTAAT
This sequence comes from Oncorhynchus mykiss, assembly GCF_057628025.1. NCBI lineage: Eukaryota > Metazoa > Chordata > Actinopteri > Salmoniformes > Salmonidae > Oncorhynchus > Oncorhynchus mykiss. Next base: position 15,738,442 of record NC_143026.1, on the reverse strand, counting down.
ATGTTTGACTAATATGTTTGACTAATATGTAGACTAATATGTTTGACTAATATGTTTGACTAATATGTTTGACTGATATGTTTGACTAATATGTTTGACTAATATGTAGACTAATATGTTTGACTGATATGTTTGACTAATATGTAGACTAATATGTTTGACTAATATGTTTAACTGATATGTTTGACTAATATGTAGACTAATATGTTTGACTAATATGTTTGACTGATATGTTTGACTAATATGTTTGACTAATATGTTTGACTAATATGTAGACTAATATGTTTGACTAATATGTTTGACTAACATGTTTGACTAATATGTTTGACTAATATGTTTGACTAATATGTTTGACTAACATGTTTGACTGATATGTTTGACTGATATGTTTGACTAACATGTTTGACTAATATGTAGACTAATATGTTTGACTAACATGTTTGACTAATATGTTTGACTAACATGTTTGACTAATATGTTTGACTAACATGTTTGACTAATATGTTTGACTAACATGTTAATATGCTAAACTAATACGTTTGACTAACATGTTTGACTAATATGTAGACTACTATGTTAGACTAATATGTTTGACCAACATGTTTGACTAATATGCTAAACTAATATCTTTGACTGATATGTTTGTTTAACATGTTTTACTGATATGTTTGTTTAAAATGTTAATATGCTAAACTAATATGTTTGACTAACATGTTTGACTAATATGTAGACTAATATGTTTGACTAATATGTTAATTTTTTCGACTAATATGTTTGACTAACATGTTAATATGCTAAACTAATATGTTTGACTAACATGTTAATATGCTAAACTAATATGTTTGACTAACATGTTTGACTAATATGTAGACTAATATGTTTGACTAATATGTTAATTTTTTCGACTAATATGTTTGACTAACATGTTAATATGCTAAACTAATATGTTTGACTAACATGTTAATATGTTAAACTAATATGTTTGACTAACATGTTTGACTAATATGTAGACTAATATGTTTGACTAATATGTTAATTTTTTCGACTAATATGTTTGACTAACATGTTAATATGCTAAACTAATATGTTTGACTAACATGTTAATATGCTAAACTAATATGTTTGACTAACATGTTAATATGCTAAACTAATATGTTTGACTAACATGTTAATATGCTAAACTAATATGTTTGACTAACATGTTAATATGCTAAACTAATATGTTTGACTAACATGTTAATATGCTAAACTAATATGTTTGACTAACATGTTAATATGCTAAACTAATATGTTTGACTAATATGTTTATTTGTTCGACTAATATGTTTGACTAATATGTAGACTAATATGTTTGACTAATATGTTTGACTAATATGTAGACTAATATGTTTGACTAATATGTTTGACTAATATGTAGACTAATATGTTTGACTGATATGTTTGACTGATATGTAGACTAATATGTAGACTAATATGTTTGACTAATATGTAGACTAATATGTTTGTCTAATTTGTTTGACTGATATGTTTGACTAATATGTAGACTAATATGTTTGACTAATATGTTTGACTAATATGTAGACTAATATGTAGACTAATATGTTTGACTAATATGTAGACTAATATGTTTGTCTAATTTGTTTGACTGATATGTTTGACTAATATGTAGACTAATATGTTTGTCTAATATGTTTGACTAATATGTTTGACTGATATGTTTGACTAATATGTAGACTAATATGTTTGTCTAATATGTTTGTCTAATATGTTTGACTAATATGTTTGACTGATATGTTTGACTAATATGTTTGTCTAATATGTTTGTCTAATATGTTTGACTAATATGTTTGACTGATATGTTTGACTAATATGTTTGTCTAATATGTTTGACTAATATGTTTGACTAATATGTTTATTTGTTTGTCTAATATGTTTGTCTAATACGTTTGTCTAATATGTTTGACTGATATGTTTGACTAATATGTTTGTCTAATATGTTTGACTGATATGTTTGACTAATATGTTTGTCTAATATGTTTGTCTAATATGTTTGACTAATATGTTTGACTAATATGTTTGTCTAATATGTTTGTCTAATATGTTTGACTAATATGTTTGACTAATATGTTTGTCTAATATGTTTGACTAATATGTTTGACTAATATGTTTATTTGTTTGTCTAATATGTTTGTCTAATATGTTTGTCTAATATGTTTGACTGATATGTTTGACTAATATGTTTGTCTAATATGTTTGACTGATATGTTTGACTAATATGTTTGTCTAATATGTTTGACTAATATGTTTGACTGATATATTTGACTAATATGTTTGACTAATATGTTTGTCTAATATGTTTGTCTAATATGTTTGTCTAATATGTTTGACTAATATGTTTGTCTAATATGTTTGTCTAATATGTTTGACTAATATGTTTGACTGATATGTTTGACTAATATGTTTATTTGTTTGTCTAATATGTTTGTCTAATATGTTTGTCTAATATGTTTGACTAATATGTTTGACTAATATGTTTATTTGTTTGTCTAATATGTTTGTCTAATATGTTTGTCTAATATGTTTGTCTAATATGTTTGACTAATATGTTTGACTAATATGTTTATTTGTTTGTCTAATATGTTTGTCTAATATGTTTGTCTAATATGTTTGACTGATATGTTTGACTAATATGTTTGTCTAATATGTTTGTCTAATATGTTTGACTAATATGTTTGTCTAATATGTTTGACTAATATGTTTGTCTAATATGTTTGACTAATATGTTTGACTAATATGTTTATTTGTTTGTCTAATATGTTTGTCTAATATGTTTGTCTAATATGTTTGACTGATATGTTTGACTAATATGTTTGTCTAATATGTTTGTCTAATATGTTTGACTAATATGTTTGTCTAATATGTTTGACTAATATGTTTGACTAATATGTTTGACTGATATGTTTGACTAATATGTTTGTCTAATATGTTTGTCTAATATGTTTGTCTAATATGTTTGTCTAATATGTTTGACTAATATGTTTGACTAATATGTTTGACTGATATGTTTGACTAATATGTTTGTCTAATATGTTTGACTGATATGTTTGACTAATATGTTTGACTAATATGTTTGACTGATATGTTTGACTAATATGTTTGTCTAATATGTTTGTCTAATATGTTTGACTAATATGTTTGACTAATATGTTTGTCTAATATGCTTGTCTAATATGTTTGACTAATATGTTTGACTAATATGTTTATTTGTTTGTCTAATATGTTTGTCTAATATGTTTGTCTAATATGTTTGACTAATATGTTTGACTAATATGTTAATATGTTCAACTAATATGTTTGTCTAATATGTTTGTCTAATATGTAGACTAATATGTTAATATGTTTGTCTAATATGTTTGACTAATAAGTAGACTAATCGACTAAAATGTTGTGGAGCCCAATTAAGATTCTCTGTCTCATTCACCAACAGTTCCTCATACCAGCTGTGACTTTCTTATGGCCTTAATATTTTCCGTCAGAGTCCTTCATCAAGGGAGAGGTTCAATAGTAAGGAATTAGTTAGTGTTATTCACAGGCCACTGTCTCCCCTTCAGAAATACAGACGCACACACACACATACGCACACACATAAAGACAGATGGACACTCTTGACAACAGACATTGGAAGGATAAAACTTCTTCAGGATCAATAGAAGCTTTTCTTCCCATCGATTGTTATGTCTGTTCAACCTCGGCCTCGCCCGCCCCATGCCCGTTTCTTTCCGATCCGCTGATCCTCCTCTCCTCCGTCACCCTCCTCCCGTTCTGTCCATCCATCTATACATAGTTTTCAACAACAAGTATCTTGTATGACCTTCTGTAGTGTTTCTTATTCAGCTAGGTGTATGATTATTTTAACAAGGTTATTATTGTTAGAGGTGATTGTATTTTATATAACCAGATCCTAGCCTGTGTGTCACATCTGTTTGTACTCACCTCCCTTCCCATTCACTTCCCAACCATCTAATACAGATGTGAGCTCTTAATTTGATCATCCCGTCGTTGCAGGAAATGCAAACATGTAATGTATTAAAGGTTTAAAAAGGCTTCTAAAGTTTTAAAATTCCACTTTAAAATGTTAGACTTGATTTGGCCAAACAACAAAATGGATCAAAAGGTCCATTAATTATAATCCACACAAAAAATCACATTTCATTTTGCAGCAGGATTATTTTCCTCCTGTGAGAACTTGTGAAATTAAGATCCTACATCTGTAGGGCGTAATTGTTCCTATTGACACTGATCTTGTTGCCATATGTTCCCCGTACATAAACCATTACACTTGACCCTGTATCTCTAATTAAATTAAGGTTAAAAAAAAAATACAAAATAAATCTCGACTGATCATCTCTAATAGCATGGTCTGATTCCTCATAGAGATAATGGGTCCCTAACGATGCCCAGCTAACGAGCGTTCACTAACGATGCCCAGCTAATGAGCATTCACTAACGATGCCCTGCCAACGAGTGTTCACTAACAATGCCCAGCTAATGAGTTTTCACTAACCGGATAACCCAACTTGGACCAAAGCCTTACACATGGTTTAAAATATGTATATTTCCCCTCTTTGATTCTGATCTTCCTTATTAGCAAGAGAAATATAACTGGGATTCCCACGCAATTATTTTCACTGACCCCACCAATGGATGAAGAGTATAAGGAATCACACCTTTATTTGTCTCTCTGCTAGTTGTGTGTGTGTGTGTGCCAGCGGATTTATGTTTGTGTGTGTGTGTGTGTGTGTGTGTTTGTGTGCCCGTGTACGTGTGTGTCGGAATACTATTTTCCCACAGCATGCTGGGTAAAGGTGATGGGGCCAGGGAGAGGTTGCCACCCGTTCTGTCGGTGAGAGGAGTAGCTCTCACCCCTCTCTCCCCCTATACCCCCTCTCTCTCCCTCCCTTTCTCTCGTCTATCTCCTCTTAGTCCTCTCTGGTACTTAGTGTGGGAATGGAGAGAAGAATGGAGATAAGGAGTGGGTGGAGGTCTGGACCAGGATTAGTCCAGCTCAGTGCAGTGGAGATCCCTGGACTGCAGCACTAGGGCTAGGCAAGGCCAAGCTGGGCCACTCCTCACCCCCTGGAGCTCAGGACTTCTCTGTTAATGTAAACACGATCAATGTATTTGTTCTCCTCAACCCCACAGAACTATATGGAGAGGAGAACTCAGGCCAGCCAACACTTCAATTCTTTTCCTCTTTCTTTTCCTCTGGCTCTGTCTCTCTCCCTATACAGAAGAGACTCCATCGTATTCTCCTTCTCTTTCTCCTACCTTGTCTTTCCTTCTGTCTTGATGTCTATAGCTTGTTCTATACTCTGTGTCTATATAGCTTGTTGTATACTATGTGTCTATATAGCTTGTTGTATACTCTGTGATGTATATAGCTTGTTCTATACTCTGTGTCTATCTATATAGCTTGTTGTATACTCTGTGATGTATATAGCTTGTTGTATACTCTGTGTCTATATAGCTTGTTGTATACTCTGTGATGTATATAGCTTGTTGTATACTCTGATATATATAGCTTGTTGTATACTCTGTGATGTATATAGCTTGTTGTATACTCTGTGATCTATATAGCTTGTTGTATACTCTGTGATCTATATAGCTTGTTGTATACTCTGTGATGTCTATAGTGTGTTGTATACTCTGTAATCTCTATAGCATGTTGTAAACTCTGTGATGTCTATAGCATGTTGTATACTCTGTAATGTCTATAGCATGCTGCAGCACTAGGGCTAGGCAAGGCCAAGCTGGGCCACTCCTCACCCCCTGGAGCTCAGGACTTCTCTGTTAATGTAAACACGATCAATGTATTTGTTCTCCTCAACCCCACAGAACTATATGGAGAGGAGAACTCAGGCCAGCCAACACTTCAATTCTTTTCCTCTTTCTTTTCCTCTGGCTCTGTCTCTCTCCCTATACAGAAGAGACTCCATCGTATTCTCCTTCTCTTTCTCCTACCTTGTCTTTCCTTCTGTCTTGATGTCTATAGCTTGTTCTATACTCTGTGTCTATATAGCTTGTTGTATACTATGTGTCTATATAGCTTGTTGTATACTCTGTGATGTATATAGCTTGTTCTATACTCTGTGTCTATCTATATAGCATGTTGTATACTCTGTGATGTATATAGCATGTTGTATACTCTGTAATGCCTATAGCATGTTGTATACTCTGTGTCTATATAGCTTGTTGTATACTCTGTTATGTATATAGCATGTTGTATATTCTGTGTCTATATAGCTTGTTGTATACTCTGTGATGTCTATAGTGTGTTGTATACTCTGTGTCTATATAGCATGTTGTATACTCTGTAATCTCTATAGCATGTTGTATACTCTGTAATCTCTATAGCATGTTGTATACTCTGTGATGTCTATAGCTTGTTGTATTCTCTGTGAACTCTATAGCATGTTGTATACTCTGTGGTGTATATAGCATGTTGTATACTCTGTGTCTATATAGCTTGTTGTATACTCTGTGTCTATATAGCTTGTTGTATACTCTGTGATGTATATAGCATGTTGTATACTCTGTAATGCCTATAGCATATTGTATACTCTGTGTCTATATAGCTTGTTGTATACTCTGTTATGTATATAGCATGTTGTATATTCTGTGTCTATATAGCTTGTTGTATACTCTGTGATGTCTATAGTGTGTTGTATACTCTGTGTCTATATAGCATGTTGTATACTCTGTAATCTCTATAGCATGTTGTATACTCTGTGATGTCTATAGCATGTTGTATACTCTGTGATGTCTATAGCATGTTGTATACTCTGTGTCTATATAGCTTGTTGTATACTCTGTGATGTATATAGCATGTTGTATACTCTGTGATGTCTATAGCGTGTTGTATTCTCTGTGAACTCTATAGCATGTTGTATACTCTGTGATCTCTATAGCTTGCTGTGTACTCTGTGACGTCTATAGCATGTTCTGTATTCTGTGATGTCTTTAGCGTGCTGTATACTCTGATCTCTATAGCATGTTCTGTACTCTGTGAGGTCTATAGCGTGCTGTGTACTTTGATCTCTATAGCATGTTCTGTACTCTGATCTCTATAGCATGTTGCTCTGCCCACAGTCGTAAGGTTCTCCAGAGGGTAGTGAGGTCTGCACAATGCATCACCAGGGGCAAACTACCTGCCCTCCAGGACACCTACACCACCCGATGTCACAGGAAGGCCAAAAAGATCATCAAGGACAACAACCACCCGAGCCACTGCCTGTTCACCCCGCTATCATCCAGAAGGTGAGGTCAGTACAGGTGCATCAAAGCCGGGACTGAGAGACTGAAATACAGCCTCTATCTCAAGGCCATCAGATTGTTAAACAGCCATTATTAACATTGAGTGGCTGCTGCCAACATACTGACTCATCTCTAGCCACTTTAGTAATGAAAAATGTATGTAACAAATGTATCAATAGTCACTTTAAACAATGCCTTTATTCTTTATATAATGTTTACATACCCTACATTACTCATCTCATTTGTATATACTGTACTCTATACCATCTACTGCATCTTGCCTATGCCGTTCAGCCATCGCTCATCCATATATTTATATGTACATATTCTTCTTAATTCCTTTACACTTGTGTGTATAAGGCAGTTGTTGTGAAATTGTTAGATTACTTGTTAGATATTACTGCACGGTCAGAAGTAGACGCACAAGCATTTCGCTACACTCGCATTAACATCTGCTAACATCTGTTAACCTGTCTACGATACTGGTTCCCAATTGGGGATCAACCCTCCCACGTTCAGCTGAAACGGTGGCGCATGGAACGCAAAAATATTCTTAAAAATATTTAACCTCCACACATTAACAAGTCCAATAGCTCAAATGAAAGATAAACATCTTGTTCATCTAGCCAGCAAGTCAGATTTCTAAAATGTTTTACGGCGAAAACATAGCACATATATATGTAAAACCACCACCAGACACAGCTCATTTCAATAGCCAAAACATGCAATCAACAAACGCAGGATTAAAAAATAAATCGCTCACTAACCTTTTGAAAATCTTCATCAGATGACAGTAATATGACATATTACACAGTACATATTTTTTTTTTTCAATAATATGCCATTTATATCCATAAATGTCCATTTACAGTGAGTTCACCTTCAGAAATTACTCAAAAATGCCCGCAGGAAATCTATGTAGCGCGGCAAGATAACGTAAATAGACATCATAAACTTTGACTAAATATACATGTTCTACATATAGTTAGAAAGATACACTGCTTCTTTATGCAACCGCTGTGTTAGATTTATTTTTAACGTTACAGAAATCGCACACTATTCCATATGCTGAGACAGCGCTCAGTTCCAAGCTACATTTCCACGTAATGTTGGAGTCAACAGAAACACAGATTTAAGCATAAATATTCCCTTACCTTCGATGGTCTTCGTTCAGAATGTTCTGGAAGGCTTCATACTTACCCAATACATCGTTTGGTTTCAAGTCTTGCGTCTTTGTATTAGCTACTGCTAATAACATCAGCTGAAATGCACCCAAAACGTCCTCTGGTCCGGATAAGTTGCGCATCAAAACTTCAAAATTACACATTATATGTCGACTAAACAGGTCAAACTAAGTGCAGAAGCAAGCTTTATGATGTTTTAGACGTGCAAAACAAACTTCAATTAAATCGGCCATCGTCTGCCCTTCTCTTGAGTGCTGGAAACAAAGGAATGGCTGGGACCAATTCGCGCCCATACGCACAGCCTATTCTCTCGTGGCACGCACTAATTTCACTCCCATAGGGTCAATTCTCGCGGGATTTGAACGATTTGAAGCTCTAATGAAAGAGGACATCTAGCGGAAGAGAAAGAAAGTGTCCCCAGAATCATAGCTCGTTGGGAAGGGTGGGGGCCATGACGTCAAAGTTGCTCCAACTTTCATGGCCACAAAAACTAGTTTGGAAGAATGCCTGCCCTGTGAGTTCTGCTATACTTACAGACATAATTCCAACGGTTTTAGAATCTTTAGAGTGTTTTCTATCCAATAATAATTTTTATTTGCATATATTAGCATTTTTGACAGATTTTTTTTCCAGTTTACTAAGGGTACCCAATCTCTCCAAAGGGGGCGTATGTCTGCCATATCCTTAACAGGTTTGTCCGAACTGAATTTGGTAAAAGGGCTTTTATGTACTCTGCGCCATCGTCTTGGAACACCTTACAAAATACTTTTAAACTGGAAGAACTTATCCCGATTGGTGTTTTTAAATCACTGATGAAGGATTTTGAGGCTGATTCCCTGACCTGTCAAGGTTTTTAATTTGCTGTTTTATACCCTTGGGAATTCAATGTTTTTTACTAGATTACTTGTAGTTTTTCATGTTGTCTGTCTGTAATTTTTGTTGTTGTTGTAATGACTTGGTGCTGCCTATCTTGGCCAGGACGCTCTTGAAAAAGAGATTTTAATCTCAATGAGCCCTTCCTGGTTAAATAAAGGTTAAATAAATAAATAAATACCCATTTGTATGTGACCAATAACATTTGATTTGATTTGATTTGAGAACAAATTCTTATTTTCAATGACGGCCTAGGAACAGTGGGTTAACTGTCTTGTCCAGGGGCAGATTTTTACCTTGTCAGCTCGGGGATTCTCTCTTACAACCTTCGATTACTAGTCCAATGCTCTAACCACTAGGCTACCTGCCGCCCCATAGCGTGCTGTGTACTGTCTGATCTCTATAGCGTGCTGTGTACTGTGTGATCTCTATAGTGTGCTGTGTACTGTGTGATCTCTATAGTGTGCTGTGTACTCCGTGATCTCTATAGTGTGCTGTGTACTGTGTGATCTCTATAGCGTGCTGTGTACTGTGTGATCTTTATAGTGTGCTGTGTACTGTGTGATCTCTATAGTGTGCTGTGTACTCCGTGATCTCTATAGTGTGCTGTGTACTGTGTGATCTCTATAGTGTGCTGTGTACTGTGTGATCTCTATAGTGTGCTGTGTACTGTGTGATCTCTATAGTGTGCTGTGTACTGTGTGATCTCTATAGTGTGCTGTGTACTGTGTGATCTCTATAGTGTGCTGTGTACTGTGTGATCTCTATAGCGTGCTGTGTACTGTGTGATCTTTATAGTGTGCTGTGTACTCCGTGATCTCTATAGTGTGCTGTGTACTCCGTGATCTCTATAGTGTGCTGTGTACTGTGTGATCTCTATAGTGTGCTGTGTACTGTGTGATCTCTATAGTGTGCTGTGTACTGTGTGATCTCTATAGTGTGCTGTGTACTGTGTGATCTCTATAGTGTGCTGTGTACTGTGTGATCTCTATAGTGTGCTGTGTACTGTGTGATCTCTATAGTGTGCTGTGTACTGTGTGATCTCTATAGCGTGCTGTGTACTGTGTGATCTTTATAGTGTGCTGTGTACTCTGTGATCTCTATAGTTTGCTGTGTACTGTGTGATCTCTATAGTGTGCTGTGTACTCCGTGATCTCTATGGTGTGCTGTGTACTGTGTGATCTCTATAGTGTGCTGTGTACTGTGTGATCTCTATAGCGTGCTGTGTACTGTGTGATCTTTATAGTGTGCTGTGTACTCCGTGATCTCTATAGTGTGCTGTGTACTGTGTGATCTCTATAGTGTGCTGTGTACTGTGTGATCTCTATAGTGTGCTGTGTACTGTGTGATCTTTATAGTGTGCTGTGTACTCCGTGATCTCTATAGTGTGCTGTGTACTGTGTGATCTCTATAGTGTGCTGTGTACTGTGTGATCTCTATAGTGTGCTGTATACTGTGTGATCTCTATAGTGTGCTGTGTACTGTGTGATCTCTATAGTGTGCTGTGTACTGAGTGATCTCTATAGTGTGCTGTGTACTGAGTGATCTCTACAGTGTGCTGTGTACTGTGTGATCTCTATAGTGTGCTGTGTACTGTGTGATCTCTATAGTGTGCTGTGTACTGTGTGATCTCCATATCTCCATAGCTCATCATTTTTTCTTATCCTCTCTGTGTACTACTCTTCTCTCCCTTCTACAGTGATCCCTCTCTCTCTCTCTCTCTCTCTCTTTCTCCTTCCCTTCCCTTCCCTTCCCTTCCCTTCCCTTCCCTTCCCTTCCCTTCCCTTCCCTTCCCTTCCCTTCCCTTCCCTTCCCTTCCCTTCCCTTCCCTCCCTCCCCTTCCCTTCCCTTCCCTTCCCTTCCCTTCCCTTCCCTTCCCTTCCCTTCCCTTCCCTTCCCTTCCCTTCCCTTCCCTTCCCTTCCCTTCCCTTCCCTTCCCTTCCCTTCCCTTCCCTTCCCTTCCCTTCCCTTCCCTCCCCTCCCCTTCCCTTCCCTTCCCTTCCCTTCCCTCCACTCCCCTTCCCTTCCCTTCCCTTCCCTTCCCTTCCCTTCCCTTCCCTTCCCGCTGTGAAATGGACCCTGTTCAGGCCTTTCCAGTGTTACCCAACACTCTGAGAGATGCAGGGAAGCTTCTCTCTGTCATCTCTCCTGACAAATCAATGAGCAACTTTAGCCCGCTAATTGAGTTGACTGTGTGTGTTTGTGATGCAGAGAGATCACTCCAGATTCAAGTCAAAGTTTTTGCATGTACGCTATTACCATTACCAAGTCAGCTTGGGTTTTGTTAGGGCGTTGTGGACGGGGGTGGCGGATAGGTGTAATCCGCGAGCACCGGCTCTGAGGGTTGCGTGCTTAAATCCCAGTAAAAGACACTTGTTTTTGCCACTTCGAAATTAGACATTTCATCACAAACACTTTGAAAATTGGCATTTGGAGAAACACAGAAAAATGTCTAATTCTGCAGTGAGACTGTGAGAGCTTGTTGCGTGATGTGGATCTCGTTTTTCCACATCTTCAACGACCCCGTTTCACTCCTCAGTATCCCTCCTCTGTCTCTCCTCTGTATCCCTCCTCTGTCTCTCCTCTGTATCCCTCCTCTGTCTCTCCTCAGTATCCCTCCTCTGTCTCTCCTCAGTATCCCTCCTCTGTCTCTCCTCAGTATCCCTCTTATGTCTCTCCTCAGTATCCCTCCTCTGTCTCTCCTCAGTATCCTTCTTCTGTCTCTCCTCAGTATCCCTCTTCTGTCTCTCCTCAGTATCCCTCCTATGTCTCTCCTCAGTATCCCTCCTCTGTCTCTCCTCAGTATCCCTCTTCTGTCTCTCCTCAGTATCCCTCCTCTGTCTCTCCTCAGTATCCCTCCTGTGTCTCTCCTCAGTATCCCTCCTCTGTCTCTCCTCAGTATCCCTCCTCTGTCTCTCCTCAGTATCCCTCTTCTGTCTCTCCTCAGTATCCCTCCTCTGTCTCTCCTCAGTATCCCTCCTCTGTCTCTACTCAGTATCCCTCCTCTGTCTCTCCTCAGTATCCCTCTTATGTCTCTCCTCAGTATCCCTCCTCTGTCTCTCCTCAGTATCCCTCCTCTGTCTCTCCTCAGTATCCCTCCTCTGTCTCTCCTCAGTATCCCTCTTCTGTCTCTCTTCAGTATCCCTCCTATGTCTCTCCTCAGTATCCCTCTTCTGTCTCTCCTCAGTATCCCTCTTCTGTCTCTCCTCAGTATCCCTCCTCTGTCTCTCCTCAGTATCCCTCCTCTGTCTCTCCTCAGTATCCCTCCTCTGTCTCTCCTCAGTATCTCTCCTCTGTATCCCTCCTCTGTCTCTCCTCTGTATCCCTCCTCTGTCTCTCCTCAGAACTCCAATAATGCCTCACCCGGCTTTGTCGCGTTGCATTTTTAATGACACGTGACACGTGCATTATGTCAGGTTTAAATTCACATTTTATGAGGTTTTCAATGATTGGTCGCTGCATGTAAAGACCACGTTTTATTTTAGCCATCGAGACACGACATGAGGTTTTTGTGCATCTCTCTCTCTCTCTCTCTCTCTCTCTCCAGATGTTTTCTGGGAACTTAATTTACATGTTCATGTCCTTGGTGACATGCCTAAGCTTTTGTGAACACGGATTGCATTCTTCATGCATCGTCCATATCTTGTAAGTGGAGGAATGAAGAGGTTTGAGAGGTCCATACAATGATTTAGAAGGACATTTTCATCTTAATCTTGCTCCATTTTCCTTTAGCTATTAACCCTTCACTGTGTAACAGGCATGAGTGACTGAGTCTCTCTAGCTGTGTCCGAAATCTGTCTTGCCTACTTAAACTAAATACTGTGTAGTAATCGTAATACATACTATTTAGGACTTACTGTTTAGTAAAAATGATTGCAGTAAGCAAGAAATATCAACATGCTAGGCTCACCCTGAGAATGCATCCTCTAAAGCGCAATTGAGTTGTTTACCGCTACTCGTTCATTTCGGCACAGCGCGTCACCTGATTGTCAGCTGTGACTCCATATCTACTGCCCTTCTCCTTAGCACCACTGTAGAACAATGGAATCCTATTGTAGTACATCATTGCGTTGTCACTAGGTACCACAACCACAAAGTCTTAAAAACCCGTCATTTTCTACAATGTATCTTTTTAAAATCTGATGTTAAACCTAACTCTAGCCTTAACCACACTGCTAACCTTATGCCTACACTAACCTTAAAAGAAAATCAAATACATTTTTACAATATAGATAATTTTTACTTTGTGACTGTGGTAACTAGTGGAAACCACATCATTGCTATATCGTTCTACCTCATCTCTCACAGTCTCTCATTCACATCTCATCATCTTCTTTTGTGTTATCACGTGAGAATATCACACACACACACCCATTAGGAGAATAATCATAACACACACACACACACACACACACACACACACACACACACACACACATACATACACACACACACACACACACACACACACACACACACACACACACACACACACACACACACACACACACACACACACACACACACACACACACACACACACACACACACACACACACACACACACACACACACACACACACACACACACACACACACACACACACACACAGGCCTTTCAGATAACAGGCTGACAGAACACACTGATGATGGATTAACAGATGTTATCACAGGCCTTCCAGATAACAGAACACACTGATGACAGATAAACAGATGTTATCACAGGCCTTCCAGATAACAGAACACACTGATGACAGATAAACAGATGTTATCACAGGCCTTCCAGATAACAGAACACACTGATGACAGATAAACAGATGTTATCACAAGCCTTCCAGATAACAGGCTGACAGAACACACTGATGACAGATAGCAGGAACCAGAAGATCTCCACTGGTCTGCTCTGGTAATTGTCACCCAGTGGGGAGTATTTTACACACATACAGGAGTGAACGCAGTGGGGTCTGGAATTATTGACACCCTTGATAAAGACGGGCAAAAATGTATAATATAAGTAATTCTAATACTGATCTATATTGTATGCAGAAAATTATTGGGAAATTTATACTAATACAATTTGTGAAAGAAAGAGATTTTGATTACCAAGTAATAATAAAATAAAATGAAAAGTAGGGGTTAAATGGATTGACACCCCTGTTTTGAATACCTTTAAATACCTCACCATGTGAGGATAATTGTACTGAGCCTTTTTCTGAAATGTTTTATGAGTTGGAGAACACATTGGGAGGGATCTAAGATACACACACACACATGTACTGTACATACACATACATGTACACACAAGTACATACATTTTATGCAGATATTACACACACACACACACACACACACACACACACACACACACACACACACACACACACACAAGAGGTTACAGGGTTAATTCCATGTGGTTACAGGGTTAATTCAGTGTGGTTACAGGATTAATTCCACATGGTTACAGGATTAATTCCACATGGTTACAGGGTACATTCCATGTGGTTACAGGGTAAATTCCACGTGGTTACAGGGTTAATTCAGCGTGGTTACAGGGTTAATTCCACTTGGTTACAGGGTAAATTCAGTGTGGTTACAGGATTAATTCCACATGGTTACAGGGTTAATTCCACGTGGTTACAGGTTTAATTCCACGTGGTTACAGGGTTAATTCAATGTGGTTACAGGGTTAATTCAGTGTGGTTACAGGGTTAATTCAGTGTGGTTACAGGGTTAATTCTACGTGGTTACAGGTTTAATTCCACGTGGTTACAGGGTTAATTCAGTGTGGTTACAGGGTTAATTCAGTGTGGTTACAGGGTTAATTCAGTGTGGTTACAGGGTTAATTCCACGTGGTTACAGGTTTAATTCCACGTGGTTACAGGGTTAATTCAGTGTGGTTACAGGGTTAACTCAGCGTGGTTACAGGGTTAATTCCGTAGTGGTTACAGGGTTAATTCCGTGTGGTTACAGGGTTAATTCCGTGTGGTTACAGGGTTAATTCCGTGTGGTTACAGGGTTAATTCAGCGTGGTTACAGGGTTAATTCCACTTGGTTACAGGGTTAATTCCACTTGGTTACAGGGTTAATTCCACTTGGTTACAGGGTTAAACACAACTCAAAGGGTTAAGTTTAGGTATTAATTCCGAGGGGTTAAGGTTAGGGCTATGGTTTTGGGAAGGCTTAAACAAAATAATAAAAAACGACCCACTATTGCCGTCCAGTATCACCAAGTATTCTCGCAGCTTGTCAGAACATTGTGAAGTGTGGTAGTGCAGTGGTCTAAGCAGAGCACTCTGGCTCCGAGCATCACGAGCCTGTTAGCAGTGCTGGGCAATCTGTTTTTTTTGTGAGTGAGGAAGAAGGTATATATCCTTTTCAAACGTCTAGTTCTAGTGATCAGTCGGGCTTTTTTTGTGTGCCCCTAGTGAATAGTTTTGACTGTCTCTCAACATCCCGTGGATCTACATAAACGTAAAATTTTGCCTCGAATCTGGAGTGATCTCCCTGGTGTGTGTGTGTGTGTGTCTGTGTGTGTAATGGCAAGGAACACGGTATTTAACGCTGGGTGCGCAGTAACGGTTGCCCCTGGCGCTGGCACTAGTCGTAGGGGAGCGCTGAGCCGTGTAAGCACCTGCTTAATCCCCTCCCAGAGAGACGCCACAATAAAGACATCAAGTAAAACACACACACAGGTATGTGCATATACAGACACACACAGACAGTCTCTCTCTCTCTCTCTCTCTCTCTCTCTCTCTCTCTCTTTCTCTCACACACACACAAACACATTCTATCTTTCCCTCTCATACACACCCCAGCTGTTACCGCAATGACTGGAGATATTTAGACTGCTTGGCACCATGCCAACCAAAAGGGAAACATATCACCCTGCTGTATATCAGTCAGGTTGCTAAGGGCTCTGCTGGGCCGGAACCAGAGAGACGTAAATGGACCAAAGGGCTCTGCTGGGCCGGAACCAGAGAGACGTAAATGGTCTGTTACTCAGGGCCAGTGGGGATCCTGCCCTGGCTCTGTTCTGTTGGACCAGAATCAGCAAGGCTTGGGTGTGCATCAATCTTTTTCTTGTCCAACAGTCCCTGGCAGTGTGTGTCTGTGTGTTTGTCTGTGTGTCTGTGTGTCTATGTGTGTGTCTGTTTGTTTGTCTGTGTGTCTGTGTGTCTGTGTGTGTGTGTCTATGTGTGTGTCTGTGTGTTTGTCTGTGTGTCTGTGTGTCTGTGTGTCTATGTGTGTGTCTGTGTGTTTGTCTGTGTGTCTGTGTGTCTATGTGTGTGTCTGTGTGTTTGTCTGTGTGTGTCTGTGTGTCTGTGTGTGTCTGTGTGTTTGTCTGTGTGTTTGTGTGTTTTTGTCTGTGTGTTTGTGTGTTTGTCTGTGTGTCTGTGTGTTTGTCTGTGTGTGTCTGTGTGTTTGTCTGTGTGTCTGTGTTGCAAGGCGTACTGCATACATCACAGGGTGCAAAGTCTGAGACAACAGGCTCAGTTGTGGTGGCTCTGAACAGTAGGTTTACAATGGGGGAGCCACAATGTCTTCCCAGCTTCCATCTGTTCCATAGACAGACTGAACACAGCACAGGCAACTGAAACACGAGACAAAAAAATAAAAAAGTCACAAATGGCCCAATATTTACTGCCAACTTCCTCTAAGATATAATCCTAGTTGGAACCGTCTTAATTTGTTCAGAGTCATTCTGTTGGTATTGGCTTTGTATTCTAAATGATTTGTATGGTATTGAGAGAGGTCCATTGATGTAGAAAGTAGATTAAGAAAATATGTTTTGTTAGAAAAAACAGACACTGTTGATGTTCTAAGGAGAAGACAACTTAAACTATATCGTCCTAAACTTACTTTTCCTGATTAGTGTCTTTGAATGACGAGAACTCAGGTCACGTTTACGAATCTACGTAAAGATGATGTCTTCATTTTGCCAACACAGAGACAACAGCATACTGAGGACAACAACATGGAATAGATACAGATTACCACAGAGAACTTTCCCACTGTATTTTCCCTTTTCAAAATCCATCAAATAGTAAACACAAGACATCAGAAGGACAATCTACAGAAAATAAAGTCGTAGTCATTAGCAAGAACTTTCTTGGTAAAGTTTGAATATTGAGGTAACCTTTGACACTGACCTGAGACTCCAGTAGAATCGCTGACTGACTGTCACCCCCAGTATGGCCCAGTTACATCCTGAGTTCCAGGAAATTATTTATCTGATACAGAGATGTGTCACTAAAAGTCGTCACCACACAGTTTGATACAGCCCAGATGTTTCAACAAATACTATGAGTTGAGCCATTCAGAATGAGCCGATTCAATGAATCTGAATTTCTTACTGTACTCTAATAGATGTTAATCCATTGGTGAATAATAATACAAATAATACATTTGATTTATAACATGATTTTTCCAAAACCCAAAGTGCTAAATGAATGATCTACAATGGGAGTTGAATTACCAACTGTATTCTATTGGAAGTATGTTTTCATGAATGATCCCACTGGCATAACCATCTCCTCAGAATCCCTATCACCTTTACTGTACCAGGAATTTGACCTGGGTGTCTCAGAGTAGGAGTGCTGATCTAGGGTCACTTTGGCCTTTCAGATTATAATGGATAAGATTATATGGACAGGTGGGGTCCTGATCCTAGAACAGCACTCCTGTGTGGATACGGGCCCTGGTGAAATGATGCTGGCAGCAATAAATGATCTCTTTTAGACATCAGTGATGGACTTTTCCACAGTGGACGATATCCCTGTGATCTCTTATCTCAAAACAATAGTATGACTCCTCTTTTTAGATATAACTCCATTCAATAATTCAATGATCTCCCTATCACAGATCCATATTAGAATTCACTTCCTTGTCCTATCAATCACTGGTAGTTGCATCAGCATTGGAGTTGTGTGTGATAGACTGAGGTTGGTAGAGATCAATCGTGTCAGAGGCACTATTCCCCTGGCCTTTCTGTATCCCAGAAGGTCACTTTGCCGCAGGCGCTCCTCCTCTCTCCTTCCCGCTCTGAGGGGAGCATGGAGCTCATATGAGAGAGAGAGAGAGAGAGATACTCCACCTTCGGTTTTGTATATTTCTACACCAGGTGCTGTTTGTACAGGGTACAGTGCTGTATACCAGTCCAAGCTAAACCCCCCCTCGTCATAATGAGCAAACAGGATAGTGGGTAGGGTGTGAGTTGTTTCCTTAACACGGATCAAAAGCTGATGATTTGCCTGTTTGCTTTGTGTGGATGTTTGTGTCAGACCCGGCACCAGGATAAAGTGACTAAGGGGGCAGTAGAAATTGGTGGGGTGCTACAATTTGGGGGAGTTCTTGCATTGGAATAATATAGCATTTTTCTTATATCACACTAAACATACTGTAAACATCAAATGCCGAGAATCCGAGACAGTTGAGTGATTTTGAAGGCACAGGTTGGCGCAAAATCTGTATCATCACAATGGACAGCGACCTACACACTAAAGCAAGGTCGTTTTGGTAATGAATATAGGCTACAAGATAGATAGGGTAATTCACCAACAAACAGCCTATGTGAATGCAGCTGTACACACAGCTGTCTTACCAAAATAATGAAAGTAGTAGCCTGGTTATTAATAAATGCAAACCAAAAAACTGAATAGTGGTTTGGCTTAGAATACCGACACAACTGTGAATGTGAACAAATGAATGTGAACAGAAGAAAACAGAGCTACCAAATAGCAACCTGTCACTCAAGCATTTGAAAATGTTTAAACATTTTATATAGGGACATAAAACTAAAACTAAGGTGGCACAAGTTTCAACTGAGTGGGCTAAGCCCCCTTTTGGACCCTCGTGGAGCCGGGGCGGTGTGTGTGTGTGTGTGTCTGTGTGTGTGTGTGTGTGCGTGTGTGTGTGTGTGTGTGTGTGTGTGTGTGTGTGTACAGGGAGTTGAAGGCCGTTGTCTCTGTGTGTCTTTTCTCAGTTCTCTTTAATTATCTGTTGAGTGAGGCCGTAGCCAGAACCCAGTAGTGATCCTCCACTACTGCTTGCCCACACTAATCCCTATGAGTGTGTTTTTATGTGTGTGTGTGCTTGTGTGTGTCTGTGTACGTGCATGTGTGTGGTGTGTCCCGCTATGCCTACTAACGAGCTAAAGGAAAATAATCTCTCTGTGCTGTAATGACAGAAAACACATCCTCTCTGACGCTCTGCTCCTCACTAATAACCTGGTCAATCTGACACCAAAAAGTGATATCACCCCCCCAAAAATATATGAGAGAAAGAAAGTAAAACGACCAGAACAGAACCCTTAGAGACAACAGAACCCTTAGAGACAACAGAAACATTTAGAGACAACAGAACCCTTTAGAGACAATAGAACCCTTTAGAGACAACAGAACCCTTTAGAGACAACAGAACCCTTAGAGACAACAGAACGTTAGAGACAACAGAACCCTTAGAGACAACAGAAACCTTTACAGACAACAGAAACCTTTAGAGACAACAGAACCCTTTAGAGACAACATAACCCTTTAGAGACAACATAACCCTTAGAGACAACGGAAACCATTAGAGACAACAGAACCCTTTAGAGACAACAGAACCCTTAGAGACAACAGAACCCTTAGAGACAACAGAACCCTTTAGAGACAACTTAACCCTTAGAGACAACAGAACCCTTAGAGACAACAGAAACCATTAGAGACAACAGAACCCTTTAGAGACAAAATAATCCTTAGAGACAACAGAACCCTTTAGAGACAACATAACCCTTTAGAGACAACAGAACCCTTTAGAGACAACATAACCCTTTAGAGACAACATAACCCTTTAGAGACAACATAACCCTTTAGAGACAACATAACCCTTAGAGACAACAGAACCCTTAGAGACAACAGAAACCATTAGAGACAACAGAAGCCTTTAGAGACAACATAACCCTTTAGAGACAACATAACCCTTTAGAGACAACAGAACCCTTTAGAGACAACAGAACCCTTTAGAGACAACAGAACCCTTTAGAAACAACATAACCCTTAGAGACAACAGAACCCTTAGAGACAAAAGAAACCATTAGAGACAACAGAACCCTTTAGAGACAACAGAAACCCTTAGAGACAACAGAACCCTTAGAGACAATAGAACCCTTTAGAGACAACAGAAACCCTTAGAGACAACAGAACCCTTAGAGACAATAGAACCCTTTAGAGACAACAGAAACCTTTAGAGACCATAGAACCCTTTAGAGACAACAGAAACCCTTAGAGACAACAGAACCCTTAGCGACAACAGGAACCTTTACAGACAACAGAAACCCTTAGAGACAACAGAAACCCTTAGAGACAACAGAACCCTTCGAGACAACAGAAACATTTAGAGACAACAGAAACCCTTAGAGACAACAGAACCCTTAGAGACAACAGAAACCCTTAGAGACAACAGAACCCTTAGAGACAATAGAACCCTTAGAGACAACAGAAACCTTTAGAGACAACAGAACCCTTTAGAGACAACTGAACCCTTTAGAGACAGCAGAACCCTTAGAGACAACAGAACCCTTAGAGACAACAGAACCCTTAGAGACAACAGAAACATTTAGAGACAACAGAACCCTTAGAGACAACAGAACCCTTAGAGACAACAGAACCCTTAGAGACAACAGAAACATTTAGAGACAACAGAACCCTTAGAGACAACAGAAACCTTTAGAGACAATAAAACCCTTTAGAGACAACAGAAACCTTTAGAGACAACAGAACCCTTAGAGACCATAGAGCCCTTTAGAGACTACAGAAACCCTTAGAGACAACAGAACCCTTAGAGACAACAGGAACCTTTAGAGACAACAGAAACCCTTAGAGACAACAGAAACCCTTAGAGACCACAGAACCCTTAGAGACAACAGAAACATTTAGAGACAACAGAAACCCTTAGAGACAACATAAACCCTTAGAGACAACAGAACCCTTAGAGACAACATAACCCTTAGAGACAACAGAAACATTTAGAGACAACATAAACCCTTAGAGACAACAGAACCCTTAGAGACAATAGAACCCTTAGAGACAACAGAAACATTTAGAGACAACAGAAACCCTTAGAGACAACAGAACCCTTAGAGACAACAGAAACCCTTAGAGACAACAGAACCCTTAGAGACAACAGAAACATTTAGTGACAACAGAAACCCTTAGAGACAACAGAACCCTTAGAGACAACAGAAACATTTAGAGACAACAGAACCCTTAGAGACAACAGAAACATTTAGAGACAACAGAAACATCTTAGGTTTCATTACATACAGTCGAGAAGAACTACTGAATATAAGATCAGCATCAACTCACCATCAGTACGACCAAGAATATGTTTTTTGCGACGCGGATCCTGTGTTCTGCCTTACAAACAGGACAACGGAGTGGATCCTATGCAGCGACCCAAAAAAACGACTCCGAAAGAGAGGGAAACGAGGCGGTCTTCTGGTCAGACTCCGGAGACGGGCACAGCGCGCACCACTCCCTAGCATTCTTCTTGCCAATGTCCAGTCTCTTGACAACAAGGTTGATGAAATCCGAGCAAGGGTAGCATTCCAGAGGGACATCAGACTGTAACGTCCTTTGCTTCACTGAAACATGGCTCACTGGAGAGACGCTATCCGAAGCGGTGCAGCCAACGGGTTTCTCCACACATCGCGCAGACAGAAACAAACATCTTTCTGGTAAGAAGAGGGGCGGGGGCGTATGCCTCATGGCCAACGTGACATGGTGCGATGAAAGAAACATACAGGAACTCAAATCCTTCTGTTCACCTGATTTAGAATTCCTCACAATCAAATGTAGACCGCATTATCTACCAAGAGAATTCTCTTCGATTATAATCACAGCCGTATATATCCCCCCCCAAGCAGACACATCGATGGCTCTGAACAAACTTTATTTAACTCTCTGCAAACTGGAAACAATTTATCCGGAGGCTGCATTCATTGTAGCTGGGGATTTTAACAAGGCTAATCTGAAAACAAGACTCCCCAAATTTTATCAGCATATCGATTGCGCAACCAGGGGAGGAAAGACCTTGGACCATTGTTACTCTAACTTCCGCGACGCATATAAGGCCCTGCCCCGCCCCCCTTTCGGAAAAGCTGACCACGACTCCATTTTGTTGATCCCTGCCTACAGACAGAAACTAAAACAAGAGGCTCCCACGCTGAGGTCTGTCCAACGCTGGTCCGACCAAGCTGACTCCACACTCCAAGACTGCTTCCATCACGTGGACTGGGAGATGTTTCGTATTGCGTCAGATAACAACATTGACGAATACGCTGATTCGGTGTGCGAGTTCATTAGAACGTGCGTTGAAGATGTCGTTCCCATAGCAACGATTAAAACATTCCCTAACCAGAAACCGTGGATTGATGGCAGCATTCGTGTGAAACTGAAAGCGCGAACCACTGCTTTTAATCAGGGCAAGGTGTCTGGTAACATGACCGAATACAAACAGTGCAGCTATTCCCTCCGCAAGGCTATCAAACAAGCTAAGCGCCAGTACAGAGACAAAGTAGAATCTCAATTCAACGGCTCAGACACAAGAGGCATGTGGCAGGGTCTACAGTCAATCACGGACTACAGGAAGAAATCCAGCCCAGTCACGGACCAGGATGTCTTGCTCCCAGGCAGACTAAATAACTTTTTTGCCCGCTTTGAGGACAATACAGTGCCACTGACACGGCCTGCAACGAAAACATGCGGTCTCTCCTTCACTGCAGCCGAGGTGAGTAAGACATTTAAACGTGTTAACCCTCGCAAGGCTGCAGGCCCAGATGGCATCCCCAGCCGCGCCCTCAGAGCATGCGCAGACCAGCTGGCCGGTGTGTTTACGGACATATTCAATCAATCCCTATACCAGTCTGCTGTTCCCACATGCTTCAAGAGGGCCACCATTGTTCCTGTTCCCAAGAAAGCTAAGGTAACTGAGCTAAATGACTACCGCCCCGTAGCACTCACATCCGTCATCATGAAGTGCTTTGAGAGACTAGTCAAGGACCATATCACCTCCACCCTACCTGACACCCTAGACCCACTCCAATTTGCTTACCGCCCAAATAGGTCCACAGACGATGCAATCTCAACCACACTGCACACTGCCCTAACCCATCTGGACAAGAGGAATACCTATGTGAGAATGCTGTTCATCGACTACAGCTCGGCATTCAACACCATAGTACCCTCCAAGCTCGTCATCAAGCTCGAGACCCTGGGTCTCGACCCCGCCCTGTGCAACTGGGTACTGGACTTCCTGACGGGCCGCCCCCAGGTGGTGAGGGTAGGCAACAACATCTCCTCCCCGCTGATCCTCAACACTGGGGCCCCACAAGGGTGCGTTCTGAGCCCTCTCCTGTACTCCCTGTTCACCCACGACTGCGTGGCCACGCACGCCTCCAACTCAATCATCAAGTTTGCGGACGACACAACAGTGGTAGGCTTGATTACCAACAACGATGAGACGGCCTACAGGGAGGAGGTGAGGGCCCTCGGAGTGTGGTGTCAGGAAAACAACCTCACACTCAACGTCAACAAAACTAAGGAGATGATTGTGGACTTCAGGAAACAGCAGAGGGAACACCCCCCTATCCACATCGATGGAACAGTAGTGGAGAGGGTAGCAAGTTTTAAGTTCCTCGGCATACACATCACAGACAAACTGAATTGGTCCACTCACACAGACAGTATCGTGAAGAAGGCGCAGCAGCGCCTCTTCAACCTCAGGAGGCTGAAGAAATTCGGCTTGTCACCAAAAGCACTCACAAACTTCTACAGATGCACAATCGAGAGCATCCTGGCGGGCTGTATCACCGCCTGGTATGGCAACTGCACCGCCCTCAACCGTAAGGCTCTCCAGAGGGTAGTGAGGTCTGCACAACGCATCACCGGGGGCAAACTACCTGCCCTCCAGGACACCTACACCACCCGATGTCACAGGAAGGCCATAAAGATCATCAAGGACATCAACCACCCGAGCCACTGCCTGTTCACCCCGCTATCATCCAGAAGGCGAGGTCAGTACAGGTGCATCAAAGCTGGGACCGAGAGACTGAAAAACAGCTTCTATCTCAAGGCCATCAGACTGTTAAACAGCCACCACTAACACTGAGTGGCTGCTGCCAACACACTGACACTGACTCAACTCCAGCCACTTTAATAATGGGAATTGATGGGAAATGATGTAAATATATCACTAGCCACTTTAAACAATGCTACCTTATATAAATGTTACTTACCCTACATTATTCATCTCATATGCATACGTATATACTGTACTCTATATCATCGACGGTATCCTTATGTAATACATGTATCACTAGCCACTTTATACTATACTATGCCACTTTGTTTACATACTCATCTCATTTGTACATACTGTACCCGATACCATCTACTGTATCTTGCCTATGCTGCTCTGTACCATCACTCATTCATATATCCTTATGTACATATTCTTTATCCCCTTACACTGTGTACAAGACAGTAGTTTTGGAATTGTTAGTTAGATTACTTGTTATTACTGCATTGTCGGAACTAGAAGCACAAGCATTTCGCTACACTCGCATTAACATCTGCTAACCATGTGTATGTGACAAATAAAATTTGATTTGATTTGATTTGATTTGAAACCCTTAGAGAAAACAGAAACATTTAGAGACAACAGAAACCCTTAGAGACAACAGAACCCTTAGAGACAACAGAACCCTTAGAGACAACAGAAACATTTAGAGACAACAGAACCCTTAGAGACAACAGAACCCTTAGAGACAACAGAAACATTTAGAGACAACAGAAACCCTTAGAGACAACAGAACCCTTAGAGACAACAGAACCCTTTAGAGACAACAGAAACCCTTAGAGACAACAGAACCCTTAGAGACAATAGAACCCTTAGAGACAACAGAAACCTTTAGAGACATCAGAACCCTTTAGAGACAACAGAACCCTTTAGAGACAACATAACCCTTAGAGACAACAGAACCCTTAGAGACAACAGAAACATTTAGAGACAACAGAACCCTTAGAGACAACAGAACCCTTAGAGACAACATAACCCTTAGAGACAACAGAACCCTTAGAGACAACAGAAACATTTAGAGACAACAGAACCCTTAGAGACAACAGAACCCTTAGAGACAACAGAACCCTTAGAGACAACAGAAACATTTAGAGACAACAGAACCCTTAGAGACAACAGAACCCTTAGAGACAACAGAACCCTTAGAGACAACAGAACCCTTTAGAGACAACATAACCCTTAGAGACAACAGAACCCTTAGAGACAACAGAAACATTTAGAGACAACAGAACCCTTAGAGACAACAGAACCCTTAGAGACAACAGAACCCTTAGAGACAACAGAAACATTTAGAGACAACAGAACCCTTAGAGACAACAGAACCCTTAGAGACAACAGAAACATTTAGAGACAACAGAACCCTTAGAGACACAAAAAGCCCAGAAACTTTAGCGGTGCAAGAAACCTTGACTTTGAGATCTGTCAGATGTGTGTTTATTCTTTTGATGGGGCAGGGGGTCCGCAGAACAGAACGAAACACAACTGAGTGGCAGAATCACAGTTTGTTTGTTTATCTTTTAAACGGCCAGTTCCTCATTAAAACCGGTCTAAGGCGGCAGGAGACCTTTGATAAAAAGCGGTGCCGTGTTTGCGTTACTTCTTCCACCACGCTGTTGTCTGGCTTCATCTGCTCCGCCTACTGTGTGTGTTGGCTGCAGACACCAGGAGACTATTGATTTGGCATGAAAACATGTAGCATTTTTGTATAATGTTCATAAAATTATCATTATCATCTGTGAGAGGTTTTTCATTCCAACACCCTTATACTTTGCTGCATGAGAACATTCAGTGCTTGATCAGGAGCTGAAAAGCCCAAAGGTTGGCAACGTGCTACATGAAATATGTTACAAAACACTACCGCCACCTCCCCTCTGCCCTCTCGCACTCTCACATCAAAAGGTCCCTTTCATCTAATTACTCCACTGCGGCACGTGTGTGTGTGTGTGTGTGTGTGTGTGTGTGTGTGTGTGTGTGTGTGTGCGTGTGTGTGCACGTGTGTTCACACATACATATGTGTGAGTGCATGTGTGTGCTTGCCGGGCGTGTCTGTGTGTGTGTGTGCTCTGTTCTTGCGCATGTGTATGTGCATCAGTGTGTGAAACCAGAGCAATGCTGTTTCATTGGTCATCCCCCCTCTGTACCTGAACAAACCACGTCCATCAGACTCCAGACTGACTCAAGCTCATTTTTCAACTCTGCTACCTCATGTACACTTTCTAATAAAGCCAGTGGATGAAGAGAATTAGGAGAGAGGGGAAGGTGGGGAACGGGAGAAAAGAGGGCAAACACCACTAATTCCAGTTGCGGCCGGTGTTGGTTTGCGATCTCATTAACTCACTATTGGACTGTCAAACACACGCGTCCACTTGTTCAATCACTGGGGGCAATACAGGCGGCTTTAAATCCAAAATGAGTTTCATGACTAGGAACCTGTCCCCTCGCGTCCGCATATCCCACGGAGGCTGATTTATAAGGGCCCGACCCAGGAAATACCACAGACCTCAATCTCATCGGCTCTTTCTTCAAAGTTCGGAGATTGATTTCTTTGTTACGCCATTACTCTGGTTCAAGTTTCTCTCTTCAAATCAAATCAAATCGTACTTGTTACATGCGCCAAACACAACAGGTGTAGTAGACCTTATATGCTTACTTACAAGACCTTAACCAATAATGCAGTTTTAAGAAAAAAAGTGCTAAAGTATTTTCTTTTACAAAAAATGACAACAAATAATTAAGGAGCAACAATAAAATATATACTGGTACAGAGTCAATGTGCGGGGGCACCGGTTAATGGAGGTAATTGAGGTAATATGTACATGTACTGCAGGTAGAGGTAAAGTGACTATGCATGGAAAATAAACAGAGAGTAGCAGCAGCGTAAAACTAGTCTGGGTAGCCATTTGATTAGATGTTCAGGAGTCTTATGGCTTGGGGGTAGAAGCTGTTAAGAAGCCTTTTGGACCTAGACTTGGCACTCCGGTACTGCTTGCTTTGCGGTAGCAGAGAGGACAGTCTATGACTTGGGTGGCTGGAGTCTTTGGACATTGTTAGGGCCTTCCTCTGACACCGCCTGGTACAGTGGTCCTGGATGGCCGGAAGCTTGACCCCAGTGATGTACTGGGCAATACGCACTACCCTTTGTAGTGCCTTGCGGTCGGAGGCCAAGCAGTTGCCATACCAGGCGGTGATAAAACCAGTCAGGATGCTCACGATGGTGCACTCTCAATGGTGTACTTTTTGAGGATCTGAGTACCCGAGGCAAGTCTTTTCAGTCTCCTGAGGGGGAAAAGGTGTTGTCGTGTCCTCTTCACGACTGTCTTGATGTGTTTGGACCATAATAGTTTGTTGGTGATGTGGACACCAGGGAACTTGAAGCTCTCAACCTGCTCCACTGCAGCCCCGTCAATGAGAATGGGGGCCTGCTCAGTCCTCCATTTCATGTAGTCCACAATCATCTCCTTTGTCTAGATCACGTTGAAGGAGAGGTTGTTGACCTGGCACCACACTGACAAGTCTCTGACCTCCTCCATATAGGCTGTCTCATCGTTGTCGGTGATCAGGCCAACTGTTGTGTCGTTGGCAAACTTAATAGCGTTGGAGTTGTGCTTGGCAGTCATGGGTGAACAGGGAGTTCAGGAGGGACCTTCGTTTTGAGGATCAGCATGGTGGATGTGTTGCTACCTACCCTTACCACCTGGGGGTGGCCCGTCAGGAAGTCCAGGATCCAGTTGCAGAGGGAGGTGTTTAGTCCCAGGGTCCTTAGCTTAGTGATGAGTTTTGAAGGCACTATGGTGTTGAACACTGAGCTGTAGTCAATGAACAGCATTCTCTTACACTCCTCTCTATTTTTATAGCACTCTCCTTCCTGCCACTCTCTCCGTTGCTCCCTAGTCTCTATCCCCCTTTTCCTTCTTTCTTTATACCACTCTCTAAATTAAGATACTCTCCTCTTCAAACCTCACACCTCCTCTTTTCCAGTCTGTTGTCCATCCCATCTCCACTCTGTTGTCCATCATTTTCTTCAGTCATCTGTTCCTTCCTTTTTTCTCTACCCATCAGCTGGCACCTTCTGTCCCTGAGCTACACCTTTAGGGACAATTTCCCACATTATTTATATTCCTGGACTAAAAAGCCCTTTCAATAGAGATTCTCTGTCCAGCATGCTTGTACAGGTTTCCTCAATTGCTTAGACACAATTCCTGGAACAACCCACCATTTTCTCAAATCTTCACACACAATTTAAAAAACTCATACCCAACGGTACAAACATTTAACTTCTGGGTCCCAATTCAAACTTTGCCCTCAGACAACACACACAAGCTGTCAAAAACACAGACTACATGACTGTTTGTTACACTGGAGGGATTCATTCAAAAAGTACTGTAATAAATACCTCTTACATTAGTGGATAAGGGAATACTACTGCATATGCTGTTTTGGTCAAAAACCTGACATTTGAAAGCTTTATTTCCAAATGCAGCAAATGTACAGGTTACTCAGCATCAGCGTTCTCATCATCTCGTCTCAGGTCTGGGTCAGGCCATAATATCTCATCAACGTCACACAGTATGTTTGCTCTTGCCAGGCAGTGTTAGGAAAAATGCCCTTGTGTGCCTTAGAAAACCCTGGATAGACTCCACAGACACATCACCACAGGCATCCACCATTGCCTCCAGGAGGTTTTGCTGTGCGTAGGGGTTTCAGTCATACACTCTCCACCGCCATGCTGAGAAAAATTCTTCAATCGGATTCAGAAATGGGGAATATGCTGGCAAAAAAATAATGGTGAACCTGGGGTGGTCATTGAACCAGGCGCGAACCAGAGCAGCTTGATGGAAACTCACGTTATCCCAAATGACAACAAATTGGGCTTGCTCTGGTTGCCCTGCTCCCCTTCCTGTTGAGGAATGTTATTGTGCAGCTGATCTAGAAATTGAAGGAGTTGTGCCGTGTTGCATGGACCCACTTTGACATGGTGGTGGAGGATGCCAGGACTGATGATGGCTGATTAATATATAGTGCAATGAATGATTTATTTGGCCACGTTTGAGTAAGGTTTTGCAGAAACAGTTTTGAATATTGAAACATGTGGAAACAGGAGAATAGTGTTTACGGTTATGGGAAATGTGTGTTTTTGGGAATGACGTAAAGGTATGGGTTTTTGTGCTACAGGAACCCGTTTTTGTGTTTAAGCAATCGAGAAAAACTGTATTTAAAGGGGAAATCTGCAGTTCAACAAAGCAGATGACGCATGTCTAAGTTGTTATCTTTATTATATTAGTCATTTAAAAGTTCCATAAAAGGATGTATCTATCACAGATTTCCCCTTTAAACGTTTACTGTGTATGTGTATACTACTCCATGCTAGTACAGTATTCAGTACGATATTCCCCTCCCCTCATTAAGAGTTCACTCTCTGTTCCACCCAGGAGGGTTTGATCATTAGGACATGTACGGACCGGTACAGACCAGATCAATCCTACAAGCCGATTCACACCACCTCCATGGCTTCAGTGACCTTGACTGCTGGCCTATCCTTGTGGAGATATGAGGTAGGTAGTGTGATATAGAGCATGTGAGGTGTAGATGAGGTGATGCATATTAAAGGAAATAGTGAGATGGGAGAACTGAACACTAATGAATCTTCAACCAGGTTCAACCAGCTTGACTAATTCAAAGGTACGGTAAGGAGTTCCAGTAATAAAAATACATTTCTGGTAAGCTCGGGTGGCAGGTTTCTAGGTTCTCTGGTAATAGCATTGGTAGTCTCTTATGAGATGTGAGTGACAGAATGGTTCCGGGTACTGAGTATATAGCGTTGGTGATGGGAGCTGCAGTATTGTACAGCTAGAGTTGGATCACTGATTTGGGCTTGTGGAACCAGGATAGTGTGTGCAGGGCTGATTCTCTGCTGGGTGTCAGTAACTGACATCTAAGACCAAGTGATTATGCCCTCCTGGATCGTGCATGCTCTTGTTATCTTCAAGTAACAAAACATACTTAATTAAGCTGTGGGTGGGCCATGACTCTTGGTTAGACTATGTGTTTGTCACTCTGAGTAGATACAGACAGACGGTCGCTACCCATTAGATCTGATTGTGTCATCTGCATGCGTCTCAGATATTTGCCTGTAATTAAGATGAGATCTCCATAGCCAGCAGTTCTTCAGGCAAGATGCAGGTGGCTGGACGGTATCTAGATGAATGTGTCCCAGACTGGGGCAAATGTCAGTACTACACAACTGAAGAGTAATGACTAGCTATGTGGGCCAGCTCCTCTTTCCACTGTGCAGAGACAGGAAAGTGTTACCGGGACACTCTGTTTTAGGCTTCTTCTTCTCTTCTTACAGAGGAGAGAGACACTGGGACACGCTGTTACAGGCTTCTTCTTCTCTTCTTACAGAGGAGAGAGACACTGGGACACGCTGTTACAGGCTTCTTCTTCTCTTCTTACAGAGGAGAGAGACACTGGGACACGCTGTTACAGGCTTCTTCTTCTCTTCTTACAGAGGAGAGAGACACTGGGACATGCTGTTACAGGCTTCTTCTTCTCTTCTTACAGAGGAGAGAGACACTGGGACACGCTGTTACAGGCTTCTTCTTCTCTTCTTACAGAGGAGAGAGACACTGGGACACGCTGTTACAGGCTTCTTCTTCTCTTCTTACAGAGGAGAGAGACACTGGGACACGCTGTTACAGGCTTCTTCTTCTCTTCTTACAGAGGAGAGAGACACTGGGACACGCTGTTACAGGCTTCTTCTTCTCTTCTTACAGAGGAGAGAGACACTGGGACACGCTGTTACAGGCTTCTTCTTCTCTTCTTACAGAGGAGAGAGACACTGGGACACGCTGTTACAGGCTTCTTCTTCTCTTCTTACAGAGGAGAGAGACACTGGGACACGCTGTTACAGGCTTCTTCTTCTCTTCTTACAGAGGAGAGAGACACTGGGACACGCTGTTACAGGCTTCTTCTTCTCTTCTTACAGAGGAGAGAGACACTGGGACACGCTGTTACAGGCTTCTTCTTCTCTTCTTACAGAGGAGAGAGACACTGGGACACACTGTTACAGGCTTCTTCTTCTCTTCTTACAGAGGAGAGAGACACTGGGACACGCTGTTACAGGCTTCTTCTCTTTTTTTCTCACTGAACCAGTGGCAGAAAAGAGAGGGAACAAGATAAGAGAAAGTGTCTTTCTTTCACCATCAGACTGGAGATGTTTCTCTTTTTTAGTCATGACACTGAGATTCATAGTTGGAGAGATGTGCCTACCTCTTCAAAGAGTATCTTAAATGAATCCCCCCCAATCATAAAAGTATATACAGTACCAGTCAAAAGTCTGGACACACTTACTCATTCAAGGGTTTTTCTTTATGTGTACTATTTTCCACATTGTAGAAAAATAGTGAAGACATCAAAACTATGAAATAACACTATTGGAATCATGTAGTAACCAAAAAAGTGTTAAACAAATCAAAATATTTTATTTAGATTATTCAAAGTAGCCACCCTTTGCCTTCATGACAGCTTTGCACACGGTCATTGTCATGTTGAAAAACAAATGATAATCCCAATAAGCGCAAACCAGATGGGATGGCGTATTGCTGCAGAATGCTGTGGTAGCCATGCTGGTTAAGTGTGCCTTGAATTCTAAATAAATCACAGACAGTGTCTCCAGTAAAGCACCATCACACCTCCTCCTCCATGCTTCACGGTGGGAACCACACATGCGGTGATCATCCGTGCACCTACTCTGTGTCTCACAAAGACACGGCGGTTGGAACCAAAAATCTGAAATTTGGACTCATTAGACCAAAGGACATATTTCCACCAGTCTAATGTCCATTGTCGTGTTTCTTGGCCCAAGCAAGTCGCTTCTTATTATTGGTGTTCTTTAGTTGTCACGCCCTGATCTGTTTCACCTGTCCTTGTGATTGTCTCCACCCCTTCCAGGTGTCGCTGATTTCCCCCAGTGTATTTATCCCTGTGTTTCCTGTCTCTCTGAGACAGTTTGTCTTGTTTGTTTTCAAGTCAACCAGCATTTTTCCCGTTCGCCAGCTTTTTGCATTCTCCTTTTTCTAGTACTCCCAGTTTTGACCCTTGCCTGTTTCTGGGCTTTGTACCGCCTGCCTGACCATTCTGCCTGCCTTGACCATGAGCCTGTCTGCCACTCTGTACCTCCTGGACTCTGATCTGGTTTTGACCTATTTGCCTGTCCACGACCATTCTCTTTGGATTAATAAACATTGTAAGACTCCAACCATCTGCCTCCTGTGTCTGCATTTGTGCCTTGATATTAGTGGTTTCCTTGCAGTATTTTGACCATGAAAGCCTGATTCACACAGTCCCCTCTGAACAGTTGATGTTGAGATATGTTTGTTACCTGAACTTGGTGAAGCATTTATTTGGGCTGCAATCTGAGGTGCAGTTTACTCTAATGAATTTATCCTATGCAGCAGAGGTAACTCTGGGTCTTCCTTTCCTGTGGCAGTCCTCATGAGAGCTAGTTTCATCATAGAGCTTGATGGTTTTTGCGACTGCACTAGAAAGCAACTTTCAACGTTTTGGAAATTTTCCGTATTGACTGACCTTCATGTCTTAAAGTAATGATGGACTGTCATTTCTCTTTGCTTATTTGAGCTGTTCTTGCCATAATATGGACTTGGTCTTTTACCGAATAGGGCTAACTTCTGTATACCACCCCTACCTTGTCACAACACAACTGAAACATTAAGAAGGAAAGAAATTCTACAAATTAACTTCTAACAAGGCACACCTCTTAATTGAAATGCATTCCAGGTGACTACCTCATGAAGCTGAGTGAGAGAATGCCAAGAGTGTGCAAAGATCAAATTGAACTTTATTTGCCGAATACAACAAGTGTAGATTTTACTGTGAAATGCTTACAAGCCCTTAACCAACAGTGCAGTTCAATAAGAGTTAAGAAAATATTTACCAAGTAGACTAAAATAAGTAACACAATAACAATAATGAGGCTATATACAGGGTACACTGGTACCAAGTCAGGTTAGAAAATATGTCATCAGGGCAAAGGGTGGCTACTTTGAAGAATCTCAAATATAAAATACAATTTGATTTGTTTAACAGTTTTTTTGGTTACTACATGATTCCATATGTGTTATTTCATAGTTTTGATGTCTTCACTATTATTTTACTATGTAGAAAATAGTCAAAATATAGAAAACCCTGGAATGAGTAGGTGTCCAAACTTTTGACTGGCACTGTACATGTTTCTAGTAGCACTGACTTTGTTAACTACTTTATTGAGGGAAAATGTACTTGCTATAACTGTGATGTGTGGTTGTCTCACCCAGCTATCTCAAGATGAATGCTATGTATAATAGTGTCTGCTAAATGACTAAAATGGAAAAATTGAATGTGTCATCAGACTGTGATTTGGCGGCTCAGGCTATTGTTAGAGCCAAAATCTCTCTCACTCTAACTCTCTTTTTTTGTCTCTCTCTCTCTCTCTCACTCTCCCTCTCTCTGGCCTTGGTATTTGGACATCAGGCGTTCCTTATTCTTCGGGCCAGCACATTTATTCCTGTCTAACGCTCTGTTTCCTAGTCATAAGCTGTGTTCGAATAGTCATTCTAACCACACTAACTGTCCTATGTGTGACGTAAATTGAGTATACAGTATGGTTCTTGGTCATAGTATGGATATAGTTAGTGTGCCAAAAGTTCCCGGATGTCGTACTACATTCGACAAAATATGACGTATACAAGCAGTGGGTACTATTTCCAGGCTTTTAGGGCTATAATGCAATTCTTCAGAAAATGGGCATGGCTTCACAACACTTTCAGATTTGAAGAAAATGGAGGAAAATATGCAGCCAAAGTATATCGAGAGCGGATACAAATTCGTTGCTTTAACTAATTAAGACAAAGGTTAAAAAAAATGTTGAGCAATGTAATAAAGTAATGACTTATGTTATGCTAACAATCTAGCAAGAGGTTGCATAGCAACAGCATAAACCTCCGGTAGACAGGCGTAGCGCTAGTACGCTCAACTGAAAGGATACTGTTCGTTTACGGTATACTAAAATGAACTAACAGTATTTAGTATGTAGTATATTCTCATTATGTATGTAGTATACAGTATGTTAGTATGGGTATTTGAACACAGAGAACTGTAGCATAGACTAGTTATTCCGGGGCTGGTCACATGGTCAGGACATCCTCCTGATGGTATCACCCTCTGCCTCTGAGTGAGCCCTACCACTGCATAGCATTTTAAACATGCTTGTTTATTCACACATTTCTTCTACTTATTTTTTCATAATTGTATTTATTTATCTATACATTTTGTTTTAGGAGCATGCGAACCCTCGCTCCCGCTGAACACACATGATGATAAGTCGGCTTGTTTTAACTAGGCTCATTACCCGGTGGGAAACCACTCCAGTTAATTAAAATAATTTTCTGTTATCGCGGCTGCTGCTGTTGCTGCTTTGGCTAGCCACATGTTACCGGGGGAGTGCTGTGCAGAGGCAGCCTGCTCCTCTCTCTCTCTCACCCTGCCTGGCGAATGCTGCTCCTCGGCCGCCGCCGTTTCTCAGGCTAATTATCGACGTAGGAGGAATATTTTACCGCCATATTAACATGCCGTGCTTTGGCCCGCTTCTGTGGGTGGGAGGAGGAGGAGAAAAAGAAGAAGAAGAAGCAGAGAAGAAGAGAGAACGAGTGTAGAAACATGCCCTGAATGTTGAGGGGTTTCGTAATTAGCCAGTATCAAGAAAGCAGCTGGTTTAGCAGGTCTAGTTTGGTTGATTTTTATATGGGTTATGTATTTAGTGATTCAGTTATATATTTATATGACTTCACACTCATTGCATAAATGAAAGAAGAGCGTAAGAAGTGCATGGTTGGGGTTAGGTAGGCTGCTGTAGTAACTATATCCCCAGTACATAGCCTATCAACTCTCAAATTCATACAAATGTCAAATTTAGCAAGTTTCGTCACAGTAGCAAAATAGTCCTGCAGCAGGAGAATCTGGTTATTACAAAGAAAAGGTGATAATTTCAACCGGAAATTTGTTTTGATATTTAACTACTTTATTGATATTTTAGGTGTAGCCTATGGCTGCATTTCTGAAACCCTTGTATGTCGTAGTGGAGACCAATATCTATCTTGTGTTATTAAGCTATATTAAACGACAGTTGTTGATGTGTATGGCTTTATTTCAGATACATTTTTGAATGTCGCAGTAGTAGGACCCACAGTAGTAGCACATTTACTATGTCTGGTGTTTTACCATTTGAGCACGAGAGAAAAAGAAAGAGAACTGAAGGTTTTCAGTGAATTTATGTAAATCATGACTCATTAGAATTTTCTGCTGTGCGGAGTTATCAAATGAAGATACATCCGTACTAATGAATATGACCTAATATGTCTTCTTGGGTGACATACAACTACAAGGGTTAAATGTCACTATGTTTTCATATTTTAACAAGACCAAGGACCTTGGCAATACATAGTACATACACCCCTATACGGCTTCATTCAGCTCTGAATCAGGGTATCAAACAGCAACAACAGACAGTCATTGTTGCTCAATAGCCTAACTCAGAATTGATAATACTGACAAGACATACGTCTATGGTCCCCAGTCTGAACATCAACCATTGTTGATGAGAACCAGACTTAAATGACATTGAATGACGTTGAGAGAAATAGTGGGTATTAAATGAGAAATAGTGAAAAGGAGATATTTAAATGTAATGAGTGTGGCAAGTCTCTCCAGTGATTAGCTGATCCAGACACTGGGGAGCCCGTACCCGGAGATGAGGACTACTCCTGGGGTTGACTATCGACCTGTAAGGCCCCCCCTGAATCTGGATTCTGGATCTCCATGTTGTACGTTTATGGGGGAGGGGTGCAAAACTACTGTGGGGGGCCTCCCGGGTGGCGCAGTGGTTAAGGGCGCTGTACTGCAGCGCCAGCTGTGCCATCAGAGTCCCTGGGTTCGCGCCCAGGCTCTGTCGTAACCGGCCATGACCGGGAGGTCCGTGGGGCGACGCACAATTGGCCTAGCGTCGTCCGGGTTAGGGAGGGATTGGTCGGTAGGGATCTCCTTGTCTCATCGCGCACCAGCAACTCCTGTGGCGGGCCGGGCACAGTGCGCGCTAACCAAGGTTGCCAGGTGCACGGTGTAGCCTCCTACACATTGGTGCGGGTTGGATGCGAGCTGTGTTAAGAAGCAGTAGGGCTGGTTGGGTTGTGTATCGGAGGACGCATGACATTCAGCCTTTGTCTCTCCCGAGCCCGTATGGGCGTTGTAGCAATGAGACAAGATAGTAGCTACTACAACAATTGGATACCATGAAATTGGGGAGAAAAAGGGGTAAAAAAAATTTAAAAAATACTTAAAAAAGTATCAAAAGTCAATTTACGATGTAAAAGGCACTCTCATTAAATATTGGCAGAGAGAAACCGAAATGGTTGGTTACAGTTTTTCTCAATTGCTTAGACACAATTCCTGAAACAACTCCCAATTTTCTCAAAACTTCACACACAATTTAAAAAACTCACACCCAACGGTACAAATATTTAACTTCTGGGTCCCAATTCAAACTTTGCCCTCAGACAACACACACAAGCTGTCAAAAACACAGACCACATGACTGTTTGTTACACTGGAGGGATTCATTCAAAACAGTACTGTAATAAATACATCTTACATTAGTGGATAAGGGAATTGTCACGCCCTGGCCATAGAGAGGCTTTTATCCTCTATTTTGGGTAGGCCAGGGTGTGACTAGGGTGGGCATTCTAGTTTCTTTATTTCTATGTTTTCTGTTTCTATGTTTTGGCCGGGTAAGGTTCTCAATCAGGGACAGCTGTCTATCGTTGTCTCTGATTGGGAATCATACTTAGGCAGCCTTTTTTCCTTTGTATTTTGTGGGTAGTTCACTTTGTTAGTGGCACTATAGTCCTAGAAAGCTTCACGGTCGTTTCTTTGTTTCTTGTTTTGTTGGCGACATTTACATAAATAAAGGAAAATGTACGCTCACCACGCTGCACCTTGGTCCGGTCATTTCCACCACGCTGCACCTTGGTCCAGTCATTTCCACCACGCTGCACCTTGGTCCAGTCATTTCCACCACGCTGCACCTTGGTCCAGTCATTTCCACCACGACGTCCGTGACAGGAATACTACTGTATATGCTGTTATGGTCAAAAACCTGACCTTTGAAATGTCACACTGACAAAACATGTAAGGAAGAGTCCATGCACAGTAAAATACCCAATTTCCAAAAGCTTTATTTCCAAATGCAGCAAATGTACAAGTTACTCAGCATCAGCATTCTCATCATCTCGTCTCAGGTCTGGGTCAGGCCACAATATCTCATCAGCGTCACACATTATGTTTGCTCTTGCCAGGCAGTGTGGGAAAAATGCCCTTGTGTGCCTTAGAAAACCCTGGATAGACTCCACAGACCCATCACCACAGGCATCCGCCATTGCCTCCAGGAGGTTTTGCTGTGCGTAGGGGTTTCAGTCATACACTCTCCACCGCCATGCTGAGAAAAATTATTCAATTGGATTCAGAAATGGGGAATATCCTGGCAAACAAAGAATGGTAAACCTGGGGTGGTCATTGAACCAGCCCGATGGAAACTCACGTTATCCCAAATGACAACATCTTGGGCTTGCTCTGGTTGCCCTGCTCCCCTTTCTGTTGAAGAATGTTTTTGTGCAGCTGCTTTTTCCTTGTGGTTCTTCTGAACGATCTGGTCAATGATGGAAATGTTGATGCTGTCAATTCCTTGGAAGACTACCTGGTCCTCAACTATTTGGGTTTGAATTTCCCTCAAAGGGATGGCATTATTGGCAATCACCATATTCACCAGGGCAGTCTCCTGCTCAGCTGTGAGATGTCTCCGCCTACCTCCAATAGATGGCCGCCTCTCAGTTCTGCAAAAATTTAATTTGACCATTACTGACCTATGGTCATCCATTACTGTGGAAAAACTACCCTGAGAACAAAGTGGAGATTCAGTCTATATGCACTACAACATTACATGTAACAACAAGGCAAATGACCTATTTTCCCTTCTGAAAGTACGGACAATGGATGTAACCGTGTAATGGGTTAGATTGGGTTCCACTAGCTGTCCAGCTTCTGTCGTAGTCCTCACATGTATGAGCACATGATGAACTAGGGTGGCACGGATTTCATCTGTTGTTGTTGTCGTCCTCGTCCTCTTCCTCTCTGTTGTCTTGCAACTTCGGCATTGTTAGGATCCATTGTTCCAAAGGACAATGACATGCCTCTAGTCATGTCCATGTGATTGGTGTGTTAACAATTTTGAGGCTTAATGTGTCCACCTGGAGAAAGGTGTGCTCTTTGAGTTTAGATTGTGATGACTTCAGTTAATTATATTTAGAGCATGTGTTTGCTGAATGAATGTATAGTGCAATGAATGATTTATTTGGCCACTTTTTTGTAAGATTTAGAAGAAAGAGTTTTGAATATTGAAACATGTGGAACCAGGTGAATAGTGTTTACGGTTATGGGAAATGTGTGTTTTTGGGAATGACGTAAAGGTATGGGTTTTTGATCTGGTGAGTGACGGTGCCACATTTGATGTCTGTTATTTCCTCTTGTAGTATCTCTGGGTGTGTTTGTTCTTAGCTTGTTAATCCACCAGTCAACACAGTCTAATCCCAGTGATGAGGATTTATAGTTGCCCAGGCATCCCTCGTTGTGTTTGATCACAGCACCGCCACCTGCTGAGCCCATAGCCCCTAAAGTGTGTGTGTCTCCGTGACTGCAGTTTACATATACATTATATACTACTAAGGTACACACATATGCATGAAGACACACACCCACACAGATACATACACACCAGTGGAGCCCCCCCCCCCCCCCCCTGCCCTTTTACCCTCAGAACAGCCTCAATTCGTCGGGGCATGAACTCTACAAGGTGTCAAAAGCGTTCCACAGGGATGCTGGCCCATGTTGACTCCAATGCTTCCCACAGCTGTGTCCAGTTGGCTGGATGTCCTTTGGGTGCTGGACCGTTATTGATACACACAGGAAACTGTTGAGCTGAAAAACTCAGCAGTGTTGCCGTTCTTGACACAAACCGGTACGCGTGGCACTTACTACCATACCCTGGGAAAAGGCACTTCAATCTTTAGTCTTGCCCATTCACCCTCAAACGAGACATACACGATCCATGTCTCGTTTGTCTCAAGGCTTAAAAATCTTTCTTTAATCCGTTCCTCCCCTTCAACTACACTGATTGAAGTGGATTTAACAGGTGACATCAATAAGGGATCATAGCTTTCACCTGGATTCACCTGGTCTGTCTGTCATGGACTGAGCAGGTGTTCATAATGTTGTGTACATGTGAAGGTTCTCACATAGAGACACATTCTCTGACACAGGCAAGCATCCCCACCCACACACACACACACTGGAGCCCACTCCCTGACACAGACGTAGAGCCTCCATGGGCCTAGGGGAGCACTAATGGCCTTGTACAGCGCAGTCAGGGAGAGTGAGGGTGAAGAGCAGAGCAAGGTGAAGGCATGCAGCTTCCCTAGTTAATCACTCCCACACATACACACATACACACAAACACACACACACACACACACACACACACACACACACACACACACACACACACACACACTTACTAAAATGCACAAACACACACACAAACACACACACACACACACACACACACACACACACACACACACTTACTAAAATGCACAAACACACACACACATACACAGAGCATATCTCCAGTCAAATAGGCCTATCCTGATGAAGCTGCCGTTTCTAAAAGGAGCACATGAATTATGCAGTTCAGTCTTCACATGAGGCTTTTTTCTTCCTCTCCACTGCGTTTCTCTTAGCCAGCTGTTTTCTCCCTCATCTTTCTCTCTATCCTCCCCACTCTTAACCTCTTCTTCATCTTACTGTCCTGCAACTTAACCATCACTGCTCTGCTCACTACTGTATCTTCTACACTTGACTTTACCTCTCTCTCTCTTACTCTCTCTCTCTCTCGCTCTCTCTCTCTTACTCTCTCTCTCTCTCTTACTCTCTCTCTCTCTCTCTGCTCACTACTGTACCTTCTACACTTGACTTTACTTCTCTCTCTCTTACTCTCTCTCTCTCTTGCTCTCTTTCTCTTCCTCTTGGTTTCCATCCCTCTCCCTCTCTCTCTTACTCTCTCTCTCTCTCTCTCTCTTACACTCTCTCTCTCTCTCTCTCTCTCTTACTCTCTCTTACTCTCTCTCACTCTCACTCTCTTTCTCTCCCTCTTGGTTTCCATCCCTCTCTCTCCCCTCTCTCTCTCCCCCTCTCTCTCTTTCTCTTTCTCTTTCTCTCTCTCTCTCTCTCTCTCTCTCTCTCTCTCTGTCTCTCTCTCTCTCCCCATACAGTATCTCCCTCTACTCCCTCTCTCTTTCGTTCTCTCGCTCCCTATCTTTATCTCTTCCTCTTTCTCTCTTTCTTCCTCTCTCTCTCTCTCTATTTCCCTCTCTCTGTTGCTGGATGGAGTACTGGGTAGATGAAGGTGAAGGAGACTCACTGCTCTTGTCTGCTGTTAATAGTGTGTAGGAGGAAAAGTGAAAGCTTCACGTCATATAATATAATCTGCTCTGTCATTATATAATATAATCTGTTCTGTCATCATATAATATAATCTCCTCTGTCATCATAAAATATAATCTGCTCTGTCATCATATAATATAATCTGCTCTGTCATCATATAATATAATCTGCTCTGTCATCATATAATATAATCTGCTCTGTCATCATATAATATAATCTGTTCTGTCATCATATAATATAATCTCCTCTGTCATCATATAATATAATCTGCTCTGTCATCATATAATATAATCTGCTCTGTCATCATATAATATAATCTGCTCTGTCATTATATAATATAATCTGTTCTGTCATCATATAATATAATCTCCTCTGTCATCATAAAATATAATCTGCTCTGTCATCATAAAATATAATCTGCTCTGTCATCATATAATATAATCTCATCTGTCGTCATATAATATAATCTCCTCCGTCATCAACAAAATATAATCTACTCTGTCATCATAAAATATAATCTGTTCTGTCATCATATAATATAATCTGTTCTGTCGTCATATAATATAATCTGTTCTGTCGTCATATAATATAATCTGTTCTGTCATCATATAATATAATCTGCTCTGTTGTTATATAAAATAATCTGCTCTGTTGTATAAAATAATCTTCTCTATCATCATATAATATAATCTGCTCTGTTGTTATATAAAATAATCTGCTCTGTTGTTGTATAAAATAATCTGCTCTGTTGTTGTATAAAATAATCTGCTCTGTCTTCATATAACAAAATCTGCTCTGTCTTCATATAATATAATCTGCTCTGTCATCATATAATATAATCTTCTCTGTCATCATATGATATAATCTGCTCTGTTATCATATGATATAATCTTCTCTGTCATCATATAATATAATCTTCTCTGTTATCATATAATATAATCTGCTAGGTCATCATATAATATAATCTTCTCTGTCATCATATGATATAATCTGCTCTGTTATCATATGATATAATCTGCTCTGTTATCATATAATATAATCTGCTAGGTCATCATATAATATAATCTTCTCTGTCATCATATAATATAATCTTCTCTGTCATCATATGATATAATCTGCTCTGTTATCATATGATATAATCTTCTCTGTCATCATATAATATAATCTTCTCTGTCATCATATAATATAATCTTCTCTGTCATCATATGATATAATCTGCTCTGTTATCATATGATATAATCTTCTCTGTCATCATATAATATAATCTTCTCTGTTATCATATAATATAATCTGCTAGGTCATCATATAATATAATCTGCTCTGTCATCATATAATATAATCTGCTCTGTCATCATATAATATAATCTTCTCTGTCAACATATAATCTGTTCTGTTTTATCATATGATATGGAGAGGAGGTCAGAGACCTGGCAGTGTGGTACCAGGACAACAACCTCTCCCTCAATGTCAGCAAGACAAAGGAGCTGAACGTGTACTACAGGAAATGAAGGGCCAAGAACGCTACCGTTCACATTGACAGGGCTGTAGTGAAGTGGGTCGAGAGCTTTCATTTCCTCAGTGTCCACATTATTAAGGATCTATCATGCTCCACACAAATTAACACAGTCGTGAAGAGGGCACGCCAATGCCTCTTCCCCTCAGGAGGCGGAAAAGATTTGGCATGGGTCCTTAGATCCTATAAAAGTTATACAGATGCACCATTGAGTGCATGGAGACTGGCTGCATCACCGCTTGGTATAGCAACTGTTTGGCATCCGACGCAAGGCGTTACAGAGGGTAGTGCATTCAGCCCAACACATCAATGGGGCTGAGCTCCCTGCTGTCCAGGACCTTTATACCAGGCGTGTCAGAGGAAGGCCCTAAGGAAGGCCCTCTAGCCACCCAAGTCATAAACTGTTCTCTCTGCTACCGCATGGTAAGTGATACCGATGCATCAAGTCTGGAACCAGTGGGACCCTGAACAGTTTCTACCCCCAAGCCATAAGACTGCTAAATAGTTAGTTAAATAGTTAACCAAATAGCTACCAGGACTACATTGACCCTTTTTGCACTAACTTCTTGACTCATCACATACGTTGCTGCTACTGTTTATTATCTATCCTGTTATCTCGCTTTGTGCCCGGGTTATTGTCATGCTCAAAAACAACTAAATCTCAAAAAAAAAAGTTTTATTCAAACATGCAACCTTTTGCACCAGAGGCAGATGCTCGCCATGCCCTAGCAAAACCAAAACCTACTTGAAGGTAACAGCGCTCACTGTTTCCCTCTAATGGCCGGTTTCCTCGTCATCTCCCAAGGTCCTCAGACATGGATGGACTTCTAATACTGACTTGTATTACGGGTGACCTGGCTGTGTTTACGAAGAATCATGTACTCTGTTGGCTCATGTTTCTCAATGAGAGCCACTATGGCAGAATTCCACCGTAATTGGGGGAGGCAGGTAGCCTAGTATTTAGACCGTTGGGCCAGTAACTGAAAGGTTGCTATATCGAATCCCTGAGCTGACAAGGTAAAAATCTGTCATTGTGCCCCTGAACAAGGCAGTTAACCCACTATTCCTAGGCCGTCATTGTAAATAAGAATTTGTTCTTAAACGACTTGCCTAGTTAAATAAAGGTTAAGAAAAAAAAGAAAAAAAAAACCTATACAAACTGCACCAAAGGATGTACTACTGTACACCTACAATATGTGTGTCAGTGTATGCGTGGGTGCCCACACGAGCACGCCTGTGTGTGTGTCACAGAAAGTAAGAGAGAGAGAGAGAAATAGTGATGCGAGAGAGAGAGATAGAGTGCCATAGCTGGAAACACACCAAGCACAACAAGGTCACCTCCCCCAGATCAGAAACATGGTGGGAAGTCTCAGTTTAGCCAATCAGAGAGTCCATCTCTCTTTGAGCTTTACTGTGTCCTTGAGGACTGGATCCAGAGTAACTTTGCTGTCCTGTTCTGTCATGTCACTACTGCCATGTTCCTGTCACAAGTGAAGCCAGGCATGGATAACTATAGAAACTCACATGGTCAAATCTTGTGGGCAGCAGCACCCTTTAGGTGGAACTTTGGAACCCATTGCCATTCATAGGCTATGCTGTACTATCAGCATGTCTGTAGCGATGGGGCTACGGTGTGTGTGTGTGTGTGTGTGTGTGTGTGTGTGTGTGTGTGTGTGTGTGTGTGTGTGTGTGTGTGTGTGTGTGTGTGTGTACAGTACCAGTCAAAAGTTTGGACACACCTACTCATTCAAGGGTTTTTCTTTATTTGTACTATTTTCCATATCACAGAAAAATAGTGAAGACATCAAAATGATGAAATAGCATATATGGAATCATGTAGTAACCAATAAAGTGTTAAACAAGTCAAAATTTATTTTATTTAGATTATTCAAAGTAGCCACCCTTTGCCTTCATGACAGCTTCATGACAGTTTAACCTGGAATGCTTTTCCAACAGTCTTGAAGGACTTCTCACATATGCTGAGCACTTGTTGGCTGCTTTTCCTTCACTCTGTGGTCCAACTCATTCCAAAACATCTCAATTAGGTTGAGGTCAGGTGATTGTGGAGGCCAGGTCATCTGATGCAGCAATCCATCACTCTCCTTTTTTGGTCAAATAGCCCTTACACAGCCTGGAGGTGTGTTGGGTCATTGTCCTGTTGAAAAACAAATGATAGTCCCAATAAGCCCAAACCAGATGGGATGGTGTATCGCTGCAAAATGCTGTGGTAGCC
This sequence comes from Oncorhynchus mykiss, assembly GCF_057628025.1. NCBI lineage: Eukaryota > Metazoa > Chordata > Actinopteri > Salmoniformes > Salmonidae > Oncorhynchus > Oncorhynchus mykiss. The sequence continues at coordinate 15,693,605 of NC_143026.1, read as the reverse complement.
ATGCTGGATAAGTGTGCCTTGAACTCTAAATAAATCACTGACAGTGTCACCAACAAAGCACCCCCACACAATCACACCTCCTCCTCCATGCTTCACAGTGGGAACAACACATGCAGAGATCATCCGTTCACCAACTCTGCGTCTCACAAAGACACAGCGGTTGCAACCAATAATCTCAATTTTGGGCTCATCAGACCAAAGGACAGATTTACACCGGTCTACTGTCCATTGCTCGTGTTTCTTGGCCCAAGCAAGTCTGTTCTTCTTATTGGTGTCCTTTAGTAACGGTTTGTTTGCAGCTGTTCGACCATGAAGGCCTAATTCACACAGTCTCTTCTGAACAGTCGATGTTGAGATGTGTCTGTTACTTGAACTCTGTGAAGCATTTATTTGGGCTGCAATTTCTGAGGCTGGTAACTCAAATTAAATGATCTTCTTCAGCAGAGGTAACTCTGGGTCTTCTTTTCCTGTGGCTGTCCTCATGAGAGCCAGTTTCATCATAGCGCTTGATGGTTTTTGCGACTTCACTTCAAGAAACTTTACAATTTCCAGCTTGACTGACCTTCTTGCCTTAAAGTAATGATGGACTGTCATTTCTCTTTGCTTTTTTGAGCTGTTCTTGCCATAATATGGACTTGGTATTTTACCAAATAGGACTATCTTCTGTATACCAACCCCTACCTTGTCACAACACAAGTGATTGTCTGAAATGCATTAAGAAGGAAAGAAATTCCACAAATTAACTTTTAACAGGGCACACCAGTTAAATGAAATGCATTCCAGGTGACTACCTCATGAATCTGGTTGAGAGAATGCCAAGAGTGTTCAAAGCTGTCATCAAGGCAATGGGTGGCCACTATGACGAATCTCAAGTATCAAATGTATTTAGAGTCTACATGATTTCTACATGATTCCATATGTATTAATTCATAGTTTTGATCTCTTCACTATTATTCTACAATGTAGAAATGAGTAAAATAAAGAAAAACCTTGAATGAGTAGGTGTGTCCAAACTTTTGACTGCTACTCTATGTGTGTGTGCGTGTGTTCATGACAAGGGACTCAGGGTGGGCACTCTGACCTTGTTCTTACCTGTAGAGAAAAATAAGACTCTCACAAGAGGTGGCTGAACCATCGCAATCGAGGGGAACAAAGTTTGTCATTCTTTTTAAAACTCAGCATCTGTGACATTATGGTCCAGTATAGAATGTTGTTTAATGTGCTAAGGTTGTTTTGCTCTCACACAACCTCCACACAACCTTAAAATACCCATCTGATCACTCCATTCAATACTCCATGTATTCAAAAAACAAAGCATCCATATCAAATCAAATTGTATTAGTCACATGCACCAAACAGTGAAATGCTTACTTACGAGCCCCTAACCAACAATGCGGTTAAAAAAAATATGGATTAGTATAAGAAATAACACTAACAAGTAATTAAAGAGCAGCAGTAAAATAACGATAGTGAGACTATATACAGGTAAAATTGAGGTAATATGTACTGTACATATAGGTATAGTTATTAAAATGACTATGTATGGATAATAACAGAGAGTAGCAGCAGCGTAGACGGGAGAAAATGCAAATAGTCTGGGTAGCCATTTGATTAGCTGTTCAGGAGTCTTATTGCTTGGGGGTAGAAGCTGTTTCGAAGCCTCTTGGACCTAGACTTGGCACTCCCGTATCGCTTTCCGTGCAATAGCAGAGGGAACAGTCTATGACTAGGGTTGCTGGAGTCTTTGACAATTTTTAGGGCCTTCCTCTGACACCGCCTGGTATAAGGGTCCTGTATGGCAGGAAGCTTGGCCCCAGTGATGTACTGAGCCGTACGCACTACCCTCTGTAGTGCCTTGCGGTCAGAGGCCGAGCAGTTGCCGTACCAGGCAGTGATGCAACCAGTCAGGATGCTTGCGATGTTGCAGCTGGAGAACCTATTGAGGATCTGAGGACCCATGACAAATCTTTTCAGTCTCCTGAGGGGAAAAGGTTTTGTTGTGCCCTCTTCACAACTGTCTTGGTGTGCTTGGACCATGTTAGTTTGTTGTTGATGTGGACACCAAGGAACTTGAAGCTCTCAGCCTGCTCACTGCAGCCCTGTCCATTAGAATGGGGGCGTGCTTGGTCCTCTTTTTCAAGTAGTACACAATCATTTCCTTTGTCTTGAGGGAGACCAAGGTTATTACAGGGGCATGACTTAACAATGACATTCCATTCCATAGAACAGGCATGGATTAACTATGTCATTAATTGTATTTCTATGGGATGAAGTACAGAACAGATATGAAGGCGTCTTAAAACTGATAAACCCATAACCCATCCTTCTGCAAAAAATATCTATTCATTCTCCTTTTCTTTAGTTCATATTTTTCTCCTTGTCCTATTTCTCTTCCTCAACCTACAACCTCCCTTCCCCTCCCATCAGAGTAGAATGTACACTGTGCTGCTGGCCTGTTGCGTAACCTCTGTGCTGTTTCCAGCTCTTGTTAGGGACATCTTTTTGTGTTTAATCGTGGGAGATTTAGGAGATTAGATTATGTTCGGACGGATTACACTGACCCCGATATCAGGAGGGTTGGCAGATGGGTGAGATGGGGGAAGAGACAGGGGAGGGAGAGTAGGGTGGGGGGAGCCCAGGGGGAGAGGGTAGAGCTGTGGGAGGTGGGAAAAGAAGGGAGGGGTGGGGGGGATGGTGCAAGGCTAATAAAGAGAAACGGGGAAGGATGGGTGGAGGACAGAGGGCTGGGCTGGGGGAGGGATGGATGGAGGACAGAGGGCTGGGCTGGGGGAAGGATGGATGGAGGACAGAGGGCTGGGCTGGGGGAAGGATGGGTGGAGGATAGAGGGAGGGATGGGCTGGGGGAAGGATTGATGGAGGACAGAAGGAGGCCTGGGGGAAGGATGGATGGAGGACAGAGGGAGGGCTGGGGGAAAGATGGATGGAGGACAGAGGGAGGGATGGGGGAAGGATGTATGGAGGATAGAAGGAGGGATGGGGGAAGGATGGGTGGAGGATAGAAGGAGGGATGGGGGAAGGATGGGTGGAGGATAGAGGGAGGGATGGGGGAAGGATGGGTGGAGGACAGAAGGCTGGGTTTGGGGGAGGATGGATGGAGGACAGAAGGAGGGCTGGGGGAAGGATGGATGGAGGATAGAAGGAGGGCTGAGGGAAGGATGGGTGGAGGATAGAGGGAGGGATGGGCTGGGGGGAGGATGGATGGAGGATAGAAGGAGGGCTGGGGGAAGGATGGGTGGAGGACAGAGGGCTGGGCTGGGGGAAGGATGGATGGAGGATAGAAGGAGGGCTGGGGGAAGGATGGGTGGAGGACAGAGGGCTGGGGGAAGGATGGATGGAGGACAGAGGGAGGGATGGGGAAAGGATGGATGGAGAACAGAAGGAGGGCTGGGGGAAGGATGGATGGAGGACAGAAGGAGGGCTGGGGGAAGGATGGGTGGAGGACAGAGGGAGGGCTGGGCTGGGGGAAGGATGGGTGGAGGACAGATGGAGGGCTGGGCTGGGGGAAGGATGGGTGGAGGACAGAGGGAGGGCTGGGGGAGGATGGGTGGAGGTCAGAGGAAGGGCTGAGCTGGGGGAAGGATGGGTGGAGGTCAGAGGGAGGGCTGGGGGAGGATGGGTGGAGGTCAGAGGAAGGGCTGGGCTGGGGGAAGGATGGGTGGAGGTCAGAGGAAGGGCTGGGGGAGGATGGGTGGAGATCAGAGGAAGGGCTGGGCTGAGGGAAGGATGGGTGGGCAAAGGGAAAGTTTGTCAGACCAACAAGCAGACAGTGAGATCTATTGGTTTCTCTACTTGGCCTGCAACCTATAGTGTTAGTTTTATTGACCACATGTTGTTCTATAAATGTTTTGGTGTAGCATGTGTTTCCCTCCCCAATACAAGGGGACTTCAGTAGTGGTCAACTGAATGCAACTGAGGAAGATTTAAAGCCACATTTTTTAATTTCTAAGCATTTTGATTAAGCCCTTCTGGGATGTAACATCAATGTTTTTATAATAATGATCTGATCTTTGCCAGTTTTCTGTGATGCAGGGTTTTGTCTGTCATAGCGGAAAGCCAATTGTCCACAAGTCACCTTTATTTCCTGTAACGCAGTGAGACACACACACACACACACACACACACACACACACACACACACACACACACACACACACACACCGTTTATTCAGTAGATTTGTGTATTTTTATTCAGTGTAATTTCCTCTTTTCCATGTTTTATTATATTAACAATGTTATGTCATGTTTTATTATATTAACAATGTCATGTCATGTTTTATTATATTAACAATGTCATGTCATGTTTTATTATATTAACAATGTCATGTCATGTTTTATTATATTAACAATGTCATGTCATGTTTTATTATATTAACAATGTCATGTCATGTTTTATTATATTAACAATGTCATGTCATGTTTTATTGCATGTCACATCAGGTTTAGACATGACTGAGTCATGGTGAGAGAGGAGGTGGGAGGGAGGGAGGACAAAGTGAAAGAATGAGAGAGGAGTGAACGAGGGAGAGACGGAGGGAGAGCGGGAGAGAAGGGGAGAGGAAGAGAGGGAGAGAGAGAAACTCGGAAGAGAGAGGGTTGTGTGTGAAAAGAGGGAAGTCCTTAAAGTTAGTGCCTCTAGGGCAGGGCTCTCCAACCCTGTTCCTGAAGACCTACCATCCTGTAGGTTTTTGCTCAAACCCTAATCTAGCGCACCTGATTTGAATAAATAGCTGGTTGATTAGCTGAATCAGGTCAGTTACAACTGGGGTTAGAGTGAAAACCTCCAGGAACACGGCTGGAAAGCCCTGCTCTAGGCAATGCAGGAAGATGTTAGAGGGCTTTCCCCTGAATGTTTCTTTCATATGATGGTGTTTTATTTTTCATATTCTGTGTTTTCTTTTCATGTATAGTATAATTGATATGTATATAGATATGAACAGTGTAATTGATATGTATATTGACATGTATAGTGTAATTGATATGTATATAGATATGAACAGTGTAATTGATATGTATATTGATATGTATAGTGTAATTGATATGTATATAGATATGAACAGTGTAATTGATATGTATATAGATATGAACAGTGTAAGTGATATGTATATAGATATGAACAGTGTAAGTGATATGTATATTGATATGTATAGTGTAATTGATATGTATATTGACATGTATAGTGTAATTGATATGTATATAGATATGAACAGTGTAATTGATATGTATATTGATATGTATAGTGTAATTGATATGTATATAGATATGAACAGTGTAATTGATATGTATATAGATATGAACAGTGTAAGTGATATGTATATAGATATGAACAGTGTAAGTGATATGTATATAGATTTGTATAGTGTAATTGATATGTATATAGATTTGTATAGTGTAATTGATATGTATATAGATTTGTATAGTGTAATTGATATGTATATAGATACGAACAGTGTAATTGATATGTATATAGATTTGTATAGTGTAATTGATATGTATATTGATATGTATAGTGTAATTGATATGTATATAGATATGAACAGTGTAATTTATATGTATATAGATATGAACAGTGTAATTGATATGTATATAGATATGAACATTGTAATTGATATGTATATTGATATGTATATAGATATGAACAGTGCAATAGATATGTATATAGATATGAACAGTGTAAGTGATATGTATATAGATATGAACAGTGTAATTGATATGTATATAGATATGAACAGTGTAATTGATATGTATATAGATATGAACAGTGTAATTGATATGTATATAGATATGAACAGTGTAATTGATATGTATATAGATATGAACAGTGTAATTGATATGTATATTGATATGTATATAGATATGAACAGTGCAATAGATATGTATATAGATATGAACAGTGTAAGTGATATGTATATAGATATGAACAGTGTAAGTGATATGTATATAGATATGAACAGTGTAATTGATATGTATATAGATATGAACAGTGTAATTGATATGTATATAGATATGAACAGTGTAATTGATATGTATATTGATATGTATAGTGTAATTGATATGTATATAGATATGAACAGTGTAAGTGATATGTATATTGATATGAACAGTGTAATTGATATGTATATAGATATGAACAGTGTAATAGATATGTATATAGATATGAACAGTGTAATTGATATGTATATTGATATGTATAGTGTAATTGATATGTATATAGATATGAACAGTGTAAGTGATATGTATATAGATATGAACAGTGTAATTGATATGTATATAGATTTGTATAGTGTAATTGATATGTCTATAGATTTGTATAGTGTAGATAAAAGGAAATACAGGAGTTACCAGGAAATACAGGAGTTACCAGTAAAAAACAGTTGATAGCACTAATGACAGGTGTTAACAGTAGATTTCAGTAGATACCAGAAAATACAGGAGATACCTGGAAACACAGGAGATTCAAATAAAATGTTATTTATCACATGCGCCAAATACAACTGGTGTAGACTTTACTGTGAAATGCTTGTTACAAAGCTTTCCCAACGATGCAGAGTCAAAAATTATAATAATACAAAATAAAATAGCAACTAACACAAGAGGAACAAATACACAAGAATGGAGCCATATACAGGGGGTACCAGTACCTGGTAGATACAGTGGGGCAAAAAAGTATTTAGTCAGACACCAATTGTGCAAGTTCTCCCACTTAAAAAGATGAGAGAGGCCTGTAATTTTCATCATAGGTACAAAATGAGGAAAACAAATCCAGAAAATCACATTGTAGGATTTTTTATGAATTTATTTGCAAATTATGGTGGAAAATAAGTATTTGGTCACCTACAAACAAGCAATATTTCTGGCTTGCGCAGACCTGTAACTTCTTCTTTAAGAGGCTCCTCTGTCCTCCACTCGTTACCTGTATTAATGGCACCTGTTTGAACTTGTTATCAGTATAAAAGACACCTGTCCACAATCTCAAACAGTCACACTCCAAACTCCACTATGGCCAAGACCAAAAAGCTGTCAAAGGACAACAGAAACAAAATTGTAGACCTGCACCAGGCTGGGAAGACTGAATCTGCAATAGGTAAGCAGCTTGGTTTGAAGAAATCAACTGTCGTGTTTGGAAGACAAAGAATAATGAGTTGCATCCAAAGAACACCATACCTACTGTGAAGCATGGGGGTGGAAACATCATGCTTTGGGGCTGTTTTTCTGCAAAGGGACCAGGACGACTGATCCGTGTAAAGAAAGAATAAATGGGGCCATGTATCGTGAGATTTTGAGTGAAAACCTCCTTCCATCAGCAAGGGCATTGAAGATGAAACGTGGCTGGGTCTTTCAGCATGACAATGATCCCAAACACACCGCCCGGGCAACGAAGGAGTGACTTTGTAAGAAGTATTTCAAGGTCCTGGAGGGGCCTAGCCAGTCTCCAGATCTCAACCCCATAGAAAATCTTTGGAGGGAGTTGAAAGTCCGTATTGCCCAGCAACAGCCCCAAAACATCACTGCTGTAGAGGAGATATGCATGGAGGAATGGGCCAAAATACCAGCAACAGTGTGTGAAAACCTTGTGAAGACTTACAGAAAACGTTTGACCTCTGTCATTGCAAAAAGGGTATATAACAAAGTATTGAAATAAACTTTTGTTATTGACCAAATACATATTTTCCACCATAATTTGCAAATAAATTTATTAAAAATCCTACATTGTGATTTTCTGTATTTTTTTTTCTCATTTTGTCTGTCATAGTTGAAGTGTACCTATGATGAACATTACAGGCCTCTTATCTTTTTAAGTGGGAGAACTTGCACAATTGGTGGCTGACTAAATACTTTCCCCCCCACTGTATGTACAGGAGATACCAGGATATACAGAAAATACCAGGAAATACAGAAGATACCAGGAAATACAGTACCACAGATAGACGTCCCACTTCCCCTTCCATCCTCATCTCCGTCTTCTTCCTCCTCCCTTTTAATTACAATGCTTCTCTCTCTCCTGCATTGGCTATGATACCTTGCTGTGGCTCATCAATTGTAAGCACTTAGAGCCACGAAGCACCAAGGCCCTGATTAGAATACAATTAGGATTGCCCCGCAGCCCCTGGGAGAGGGATGGGCTGGAGGATGGAGAGACAGCACGGCTGACACAGTGGCTCCTCTTTCTGCTGACGTGAACTGGCCGGGACAGAGGTGGGGTCTCAGAGGGCGCAGGCGGGGTGAAGCATGTGCCAAGCTTGTATTGACTTCTGGGGAGAGGGGGGAGGTGTCGTCTCTGGCGCTGACAGTGGCGCTGACGGAGCCACTGTCACCCGCCTTAATGACCGAAGTGGGAGAGAGGGGGGATAGGTGTCGTCTCATAATGACCAGAGTGGGAGAGAGGGGGAGAGGTGACGTCTCATAATGACCAGAGTGGGAGAGAGGGGGGAGAGGTGTCGTCTCATAATGACCCGAAGTGGGAGAGCGGGGGGAGGTGTCGTCTCATAATGACCAGAGTGGGAGAGAGGGGGAGAGGTGACGTCTCATAATGACCAGAGTGGGAGAGAGGGGGGAGAGGTGTCGTCTCATAATGACCCGAAGTGGGAGAGCGGGGGGAGAGGTGACGTCTCATAATGACCAGAGTGGGAGAGAGAGGGGAGAGGTGTCGTCTCATAATGACCAGAGTGGGAGAGAGAGGGGAGAGGTGTCGTCTCATAATGACCAGAGTGGGAGAGAGAGGGGAGAGGTGTCGTCTCATAATGACCAGAGTGGGAGAGAGAGGGGAGAGGTGTCGTCTCATAATGACCAGAGTGGGAGAGAGGGGGGAGAGGTGTCGTCTCATAATGACCAGAGTGGGAGAGAGAGGGGAGGTGTCGTCTCTTAATGACCTGAGTGGGAGAGAGGGGGGAGAGGTGTCGTCTCATAATGACCAGAGTGGGAGAGAGAGGGGAGAGGTGTCGTCTCATAATGACCAGAGTGGGAGAGAGGGGGGAGAGGTGTCGTCTCATAATGACCAGAGTGGGAGAGAGAGGGGAGGTGTCGTCTCTTAATGACCTGAGTGGGAGAGAGCGGGGAGAGGTGTCGTCTCATAATTACTGGAGCGGGAGAGAGAGGGGAGAGGTGTCGTCTCATAATGACACGAGTGGGAGAGAGGGGGGAGTGGTGTCGTCTCATATTGACCGAAGTGGGAGAGAGCGGGGAGAGGTGTCGTCTCATAATGACCTGAGTGGGAGAGAGGGGGGAGAGGTGTCGTCTCATAATGACCAGAGTGGGAGAGAGGGGGAGAGGTGTCGTCTCATAATGACCAGAGTGGGAGAGAGGGGGGAGAGGTGGCGTCTCATAATGACCAGAGTGGGAGAGAGAGGGGAGAGGTGTCGTCTCATAATGACCAGAGTGGGAGAGAGAGGGGAGAGGTGTCGTCTCATAATGACCAGAGTGGGAGAGAGGGGGGAGAGGTGGCGTCTCATAATGACCAGAGTGGGAGAGAGAGGGGAGAGGTGTCGTCTCATAATGACCAGAGTGGGAGAGAGAGGGGAGAGGTGTCGTCTCATAATGACCGGCAGGGGGGAGAGGTGTCGTCTCTTAATGACCTGAGTGGGAGAGAGGGGGGAGAGGTGTCGTCTCTTAATGACCTGAGTGGGAGAGAGAGGGGAGAGGGGTCGTCTCATAATGACCGGAGTGGGAGAGAGAGGGGAGAGGTGTCGTCTCATAATGACCAGAGTGGGAGAGAGGGGGGAGAGGTGTCGTCTCATAATGACCCGAGTGGGAGAGAGGGGGGAGAGGTGTCGTCTCATAATGACCAGAGTGGGAGAGAGGGGGGAGAGGTGGCGTCTCATAATGACCAGAGTGGGAGAGAGAGGGGAGAGGTGTCGTCTCATAATGACCAGAGTGGGAGAGAGAGGGGAGAGGTGTCGTCTCATAATGACCGGCAGGGGGGAGAGGTGTCGTCTCTTAATGACCTGAGTGGGAGAGAGGGGGGAGAGGTGTCGTCTCTTAATGACCTGAGTGGGAGAGAGAGGGGAGAGGGGTCGTCTCATAATGACCGGAGTGGGAGAGAGAGGGGAGAGGTGTCGTCTCATAATGACCAGAGTGGGAGAGAGGGGGGAGAGGTGTCGTCTCATAATGACCCGAGTGGGAGAGAGGGGGGAGAGGTGTCGTCTCATAATGACCTGAGTGGGAGAGAGAGGGGAGAGGTGTCATCTCATGATGACCTGAGTGGGAGAGAAAGGGGAGAGGTGTCGTCTCATAATGACCTGAGTGGGAGAGAGAGGGGAGAGGTGTCGTCTCATAATGACCGGAGTGGGAGAGAGGGGGGAGAGGTGTCGTCTCATAATGACCAGAGTGGGAGAGAGGGGGGAGAGGTGTCGTCTCATAATGACCAGAGTGGGAGAGAGGGGGGAGAGGTGTCGTCTCTTAATGACCCGAGTGGGAGAGAGGGGGGAGAGGTGTCGTCTCATAATGACCCGAGTGGGAGAGAGGGGGGAGAGGTGTCGTCTCATAATGACCAGAGTGGGAGAGAGGGGGAGAGGTGTCGTCTCATAATGACCAGAGTGGGAGAGAGGGGGGAGAGGTGTCGTCTCATAATGACCCGAGTGGGAGAGGGGGAGAGGTGCCGTCTCATAATGACCCGAGTGGGAGAGAGGGGGGAGAGGTGTCGTCTCATAATGACCAGAGTGGGAGAGAGGGGGGAGAGGTGTCGTCTCATAATGTCCCGAGTGGGAGAGAGGGGGGAGAGGTGTCGTCTCATAATGACCAGAGTGGGAGAGAGGGGGAGAGGTGTCGTCTCATAATGACCCGAGTGGGAGAGAGGGGGGAGAGGTGTCGTCTCTTAATGACCCGAGTGGGAGAGAGGGGGGAGAGGTGTCGTCTCATAATGACCAGAGTGGGAGAGAGACGGGAGAGGTGTCGTCTCATAATGACCAGAGTGGGAGAGAGAGGGGAGAGGTGTCGTCTCATAATGACCAGAGTGGGAGAGAGGGGGAGAGGTATCGTCTCATAATGACCGGAGTGGGAGAGAGCGGGGAGAGGTGTCGTCTCATAATGACCAGAGTGGGAGAGAGGGGGAGAGGTATTGTCTCATAATGACCGGAGTGGGAGAGAGCGGGGAGAGGTGTCGTCTCATAATGACCGGAGTGGGAGAGAGCGGGGAGAGGTGTCGTCTCATAATGACCGGAGTGGGAGAGAGCGGGGAGAGGTATGAGGTCCTTTTCACACTGCCACCTTGGTTTTCAACTCTCCCCTGCCCTATAACCATATATACGAGAGGAAACACACACACACACACACACACACACACACACACACACACACACACACACACACACACACACACACACACACACACACACACATAGAAGCTTGCTAATACACACACATACAAGCTAGAGCAAACATATGCGTAGAACTACACCCCTCCTCATTTGCACAGAAACAAACAGAGACACAGAGACAAACAGAGACACAGAGACAAACAGAGACACAGAGGCAAACAGAGACACAGAGACACAGAGGCAAACAGAGACACAGAGACAAACAGAGACAAACAGAGACAAATAGAGACACAGAGACACAGAGGCAAACAGAGACAAACTCATGTATCTTGTGTAGAGGGTGTCTTCTCCTTCAGGTCTGCTGAGGACAAACGGTACAGTGCTAGGCTACTGGACTTCAAGTGGAACTGACAGCATTTTAGCAATATTAAATATTATTAAAGTTTATACATATACACCCCCAGGAAGAATATTACACTTTTTATAAACATTTTCTGAAAAGCGAGCACTTAGATACGGACGGTCATTGTCACGTTTTCATACATTCTTAGAATGTTTGGGAATTACGTATACTAGTGATGGACAGGTTGACTCATGAAGTAACAATGTACATATTGCCAAAGCTTACTTTGGAGATTTACAATATTAACATAATTAATATAATAATGATCAATATTGTCAATGGGAAAACAATAACTACAATAATCAAGGGTCAAAATAACCATACATTGAACAATAACAGGGCATGAGGACATGTGCAGGTTGATTGGTCTGTCAGACACTGTCCCTCATCTTATGGCAGGCAGCAATGTTGTGTGCTGCCAAGCCACAGCTCTTTGTGGGTAGCCTATCCTCATCAGAGAGGTCTTTGAAACCTTGAATAAGGGTTTCAAATAATTTGGGGAAATGACATACAACATTGTTTTTTAAATAAACATTTGGCCAGGAAATGCAGCTCCGTCTCAGGTTTTGCTGTGGTGCAGTGGTTGCACAGCCTTTCCTCTGCAGGGAGCCAGATTTTTCTGTCTACCCTTCTCAATAGCAAGGCTGTGCTCACTGAGCAATCATGGTCAAACAGTTTGCCATGGTGTACAGTCTATTTAGGGCCAGATAGCACTACATTTAGCTTTGTGCTTGTGCTTGTGTTTCAATAGGTAATGGTAATAGGTAGTATATCTTTCCTCTCTCTCTCTCTCTCTCTCTCTCTCTTCTTCCCACCCTTCTTGTCCCTCTCCCCCTCTCTGCAGTAAGACCCAGATAGAGGCAACAGACCAGCAGAATCTCAATGCTATTGAGTCCTGTAACCCTTCTGGTGGCCTGTACATTTGTTCTGATGCATTGACGTGTTATTGACAAGAAGCGGGACGGGGAACAGTGACAAATTCAAATGTCAACGGTGGCAAAGGTGAGTCCCCTCTCCTCCCCTTGCTTCCTCTCTCTGCGTCCTTAAGGTGGTGTGATGGGCTAACGGTTCCAACGATTGCCGATGAAAATGCTGACACCAGAAACAACAAGGACATCAGAAAGAGAGAGACAGGGAGAGTGAGAGAGACAGGGAGAGAGAGAGAGACATAGAGAAAGAAAACAGTGTTAGAAAAGGGGAGAGAGAAAGATAGACAAATGAAAGAGAGATGGAGAAAGAGAAATGCAGAGAGAGAAAGAGAGAAAGAGAGCAGAGCTAGAGGTGCATTTGACATTTACTCTTCCTGTTGTATACGTCACCTTCTCTGACTAGAGGATAAGACATTACAGTAGTACAGCATCTGAGAAACAAAACTCTTCTAACCAGGACACCTTCTCAGTGTCTTCTGGCCAGGACACCATCTGAGTGTCTTCTAACCAGGACACCTTCTCAGTGTCTTCTAACCAGGACACCTTCTCAGTGTCTTCTAACCAGGACCATTTCTGAGTATCTTTTAGTCAAGACACCTTGTGGCTTCTAGCCAGGATATAGATTCAGGAAGTTGACGGGTGGATCGTTGACAGCCGCCTGGCCTACCCGAGCGCAGCAGCAGAGGAAGTCTGGCCACAGAGGAACCCCTGTCAGCCAACCAGAGTTAAGGAGAGCCTGTGATTGACAGCTCTGTCTTGGTTGCCTCAGTTACATCTACATTAAGTCATTTCTGTTTGCATGACATGCATTTTAAAACTAGCGATATATCATTATTATGGGAACCGCTATAATTGGGTATTCAATAGTTTTTGTCTGGCCTGGCATGGTATCATTTTGTTTTAAGGAGTAGAATGTTAGCAGTAGTTTAATTTGGGGCCTGTATTGATAAAGCGTCTCAGAGTAGGAGAACTGACCTACAGTGGGACCTTTTGAATGAATGGATAGGGGGATATGATTCTAGATCGGCATTTCTACTCTGAGAATGGACCCTGATGTCAGATACAGATGTACCACAGTTGTTTGTTATATCTAGTCAGCTTTACCTGTACTGTAATGATGTGAGTGACAGTGTTAAGTCCAGTAGCTTCACCTGTACTGTAATGTTGTGAGTGACAGTGTTAAGTCCAGTAGCTTCACCTGTACTGTAATGTTGTGAGTGACAGTGTTAAGTCCAGTAGCTTCACCTGTACTGTAATGATGTGAGTGACAGTGTTAAGTCCAGTAGCTTCATCTGTACTGTAATGTTGTGAGTGACAGTGTTAAGTCCAGTAGCTTCACCTGTACTGTAATGTTGTGAGTACAGTGTTAAGTCCAGTAGCTTCATCTGTACTGTAATGTTGTGAGTGACAGTGTTAAGTCCAGTAGCTTCATCTGTACTGTAATGTTGTGAGTAGCAGTGTTAAGTCCAGTAGCTTCACCTGTACTGTAATGTTGTGAGTAGCAGTGTTAAGTCCAGTAGCTTCACTACACTAATAGATGGATGCATGATTAATATAATTCTTAAATACATTTCTTGGTAGTCCCAAAACATTGCTATCAGGTTGTAAATCACAGCTGGCCTGGGTCATTGTTTGCTGCCTCCATTCAGGATGCACTGTTTCAGTTTCAATGACTCAATACTCTGTACAAAAACTGTCGAATATAACTAAGGCTGTGAATGTCAACATAATCAAACTAGCAAGGGCAATGACCACAAGTCAGTCATAATGTGGCTAATAGGCTATGTATTTAGCAAGCTAAAAACACAGAGCCTAATGTTAGATGGCTACAGTAGCTAGCTAGTGGAGGATGTCATGTCTTTGGAGGTGTGAGCCAGTGACTTTTTCCCCTCATATACATTTTCAGTGGCTACCCTTACAAAAAAAGATTGCAGTCAGAGTACAGTATAACTGCAGTACACTGAAGGACAATTAAGAAATAAGGCGGTGTGGTATGTGGCCAATATACCACGACTAAGAGCTGTTCTTAGGCACAACGCAATGTAGCCTACAGCATAGAAATTGAACAATCATTATACGTCCTTCAGCCACACAATATGTAATGACCCTAAACCAGTCCGGCCTGCGGATATAACCACTGATATAACCACTGGGACTGCAGGTTATGAGTCAACTCGCACATCACTAGTATATGTCATTCCCAAACATTTTAAGAATTTATGAAAACGTGAAAAGGACCATATCTATGTGCTCGCTTGTCAGAAAATGTTTATAAAAAGTGTAATATTCTTCCTGGGGGTCTATGGTTTATATTAACCAATTTGAATAATATTTCATGTTGCTAAAATGCTGTCAGTTCCACTTGAAGTCTAGTAGCCTAGCACTGTACTGTTTGTCCTCAGCAGACCTGAAGGAGAAAACACCCTGTACACAAGCCACAACTGATACAGCTGCCTCAGGAAAATAGTTGTGTTTTATCCCTCCTTCTCTCCCTCCCTCTTCATATCTCTCCCTCTCTCTCTCCATCCCCAGATTCCCCACCCCTCAATCCTCCAGACAATTATATCCTCCTCCCTCCCTCCCTCCCTCCCTCCCTCCCTCCCTCCCTCCCTCCCTCCCTCTCACACTTTCTCCTACCTCCCTCCCTCCCTCTCGCATTTTCTCCTACCTCCCTCCCTCCCTCCCTCTCGCATTTTCTCCTACCTCCCTCCCTCCCTCTCCATCTCTCTTCCGGTGGTGGATGATTGGCCCAGACCCGTGAGCTATAGTCCTCCAGATGGCCGGACCACAACAACTGACTTAAGAACAGCTGATCTCCTATCCCACACATAACTTAATGGGTGTTACTCCAAGACACTGATCTAAGTTCCGTTGTATTCCCCCCCCTAATGGTTAGGGGTTGGATTAGGGAGGGGATGCTGGCTCTAGGTCAGTGTCAATGGTCACAGAGGAGAGAGACTGAAACAGGGACTATTTGAGTCTACATTATCCCTAAAATGTGTTGTGTTTTTTAAAAGTGAAAATAGAGATGTACGGCCTCTGTGTGTCCCCTCCTTATCCCCTATATAGTGCACTACTTTAGATCAGAGTTCATAAGAACACACCCTATCCCCTATATAGTACACTACTTTAGACCAGGGCTCCTAAGAGCACACCCCGCCCCCTATATAGTGCACTACTTTAGACCAGGGCTCCTAAGAGCACAGCCCACCCCCTATATAGTGCACTACTTTAGACCAGGGCTCCTAAGAGCACACCCCACCCCATATATAGTGCACTACTTCAGACCAGGGCTCCTAAGAGCACACCCCACCCCCTATATAGTGCACTACTTTAGACCAGGGCTCCTAAGAGCACACCCCACCCCCTATATAGTGCACTACTTTAGACCAGGGCTCCTAAGAGCACACCCTATCACTCCAGGGTTGTTTAAGGTCAGGAGACCTGTGAAGAGAGAGAGAAAGGGATGGAGAGGAGACCGATAGAGTGCTCACCAGAGCACG